>NC_034599.1:106570173-106605106 GCF_900095145.1 Mus pahari | reverse complement strand
CCCCCCGGCTCAACTTGCTTTCTCTGCTTTACCTGTGTGGTTGCTGTCTGAATTCTCAGCTACCTGTTTAGATTGTCGGGTGCCGTTTCTCCTCCACCATAAACTCCACTGTAAGCACTTTTAGTCATGGTATCATAGCGACAAAAGGTGGCTAATGTAACACAGCACCTGTCTTTAATCCCAGCACTTGGGAAGCAGAGACAGGGTACCTCTGGAGCAAGCCCGGTAGCTAGACTCGCCAAAATGGAGAGCTCTGGGTTCAGTGAGAGACTTTGCCTTGATATATAAGGTAGAGGATGACATCTGATGTCAACTGCAGACCTCCATATATGTAGATGAATACATGTGCATAGGCAATTGTACTCACACGTGTGGGGGACATGTAACATGTACACATACAAACATAAAGGATACAGAAACAGTGAGGGCAGACATGTGGACTGCAGTGTAAATCCATTCAAGTAGTTCCTGTATGAAGCAAGTGTGCAATGGCTTCCTGTGGATCTTTTCCTAGCTCCCACTTCTTCCAATAGTCTCAAATCTGAATTTCCTATCATGTGTAACAAGATCTGAATGTTTTCCCATTACCCACGGCCCTTTGAGAGGTTCAAAGGAAGGTTTAGAGTGAGGTCCACCTGGCAAGTCCACACCTCCCCAGCTCTATTCCAAATTCAATTTCTTCCCCAAGTCCATTATTGTCTGTTCCTCAGGACGCACGATGCTCACAAAGAAAAACCAGAGACAGAACAGAGGCTGTCAACCATCTGACATTTGGAAAGTGCCCATCGCCTGCTCTCCAGGACCAAAGGAGGTGAAGGTCTCACTCCTAGGGAGAATGGTGATTTTGTTAATAGGTGTGGTGTTTATGCCAAGTGTCAATTAAAGCCTCCGGGTAGATTGCTCCTCAGTGTTGGCTGGCTCACAGGGCTCAGAAGAGGGATGCGGAGGAAACTTCTAGAAAGACAATCCCAGAGGCACCTGCTGTTAGCGGCTCTGCACTTACTGTACAGCCAGGGTCAGCAGAGGGGGAGAGGCTCAGCATATCAGAGGCATACATTATAATGAGTCACACAGTCATTAGTGTGTGAGCCCAGGCAGGGAGCTCCCATTTTGTGTGAGGGAAGAGGGTTTTTGTTGTTGTGGTGGTGGTGGTTATTCAGTCATAAGCACTCCCCTGCTGGGTCTGGAATTGCTCTCTGAGTCACAAAAAAAAAAAAAAAAAAAAAAAAAAAAAAGACTTCATTTTCCTTGAATTTAAAAGGACTTTCACAAACATTTTGGCTTAAATATAGAAGAAAAAATTTATAAAAGAAATTAGAAAAAAAAATATCATAAACTTTGGTTGAGCCAAGTTTCATGGAAAAGAGGTCCGTTGAAAATAGTGTAAAGGGTGTTAGGAATATTTCATGTTCCCGACTCATGTCTTTCTCAGGTGTGGTATTGCTCTGATGAAGAGCAAAGACAGAAGAACAAAGACGAGAGCCTGGTAAATACAAATTACTTATGTTTTACAATAGAAGCAAAATTGAAAGTTCTTTTAAAGTAGTAACAAGGCACAGAGCCCAATGTGTCATCTCCTCAGTAGCATAGAGTGGTGTAGCAGTCCTGAAAGAGGAAGGTTTCCAGCTTGCCCTTCAACTGTTGACTCGCAGTGCATTGTGAGTTTTTCTGTCTTCTGCTGTCTTTCAGTCCCATGGGAGCCTCTCACTGGCTTTGACTGGGTCACACAGAGACTGGAAGCTGGTTACTTCATCCTTGAACAAAAATCTGCTTCAGCACTTTATCCTGCTGGGTACTAGCAAGTGGGAGTATCTGGGTACCTCATTGAGGCTGTCCTACCATCCCAAAATGAGGACATTGGGAAAGCATCAGTTGCCGGGAAAGCAACTCCATTGCAAACAGTCAACACCAACTTCCTTCCCTGGTGGATGGGTGGAGCTCGAGACCTTAGACCGAAGGGTGTGCGTGCGTGAGAGGGGATCGCCTTTACCTGAACGAAAGAAGGCAAAGCTGTCTCATGTCCCTCATGACCTCTGTTAGAGGCCCTAGGCCCTGAGAGTTTAAAGAACCTTCTTTAATAATTACAGGTGCTTAGCACCCCTTCAACTTTAACCTTAATATGTTCTTCTATGTCTCTCACAAGCTCCAGATATATAGATAAACATGCATACATGTTTGTCTTTATTATACGAGTATAGGCTTTCCTCTTGAATATTTTTAAAAAATATTGCAATGGGCAGTGCTATGGAATGGGGAATGTGTTGGGGGTTACTTTAGCATAAGTGACTTCTCTGAGTATGTATTAAATGTGATATCTGACTCTCTTTAGTGCAGTCTCAGAGTTGGCCATGGGCCACACTGAAATAAATTAATTATTCTTAATTAAGGCTTTGTCCTGTGCCCTGACACCAAACCTTGGAAGTTCCCACTGCCCCCTCGTCTGGTATAGCTTTCTTGTCTGTCATAGTTTGCCTTCAGACAAGAATCATATATCGTGTCTTACCAAGGTACAAATGACTGATAGAGGAAAGGATCCCTCTATACAGAAGTAAATGCATTTTCCCAGAGATGGCCATAGGCATCTCTGCAGATAGGAAATGGCATACTTGAACTATTTTCAAGTTTAATAAACACTCATCGATGTAGCAGAAAAATCAAGCTTTTGGTTTTGGACTTCAAGCCTGCCAACTCAGTGTGGTAATTGAAGTTAACATGTGCTGAAGAATAATTGATAAATTCCAAATATTTGTTATGCAAGAACCCATCAGGGATATGATTCATGGGAATATTAAAAACAAGTTTGAACGATGGAAAAATTTGGTCTTCTACATCAAAGAAAGGAAGATTTTAGAGCAATGTTTAAAATATTAGCTTGGGATTGTGCTAATGGAAGGAACAGACAAGGGAGTGTGGTCATAACATGAGCACTTCCTCTGTGTCTGACTGGACCATGACTGGTCATTATCATGTAGCTAACATGAGCACTTCCTGGGTGTCTGACCATCACACATCATGTAGCAGCTACTTACATGTTAGGCTTCTGTCCTGTTCCATTCTATTGGTAGTATTTAATGCAGTCACATCTTGTTTTGTGGAAGTAACTCTAAACATCCAGGAAATGCCTGAAGAGGAGGTAGCTTAAATACCCCACACTAAGGGCACACACAGGCAACTTATGTTACAGTCTACTTCAGTCTTGCAACTTCCAGAGTCTTCTAGCTTCATGATACATTTGAATGAGTGAAATGGTGAAGATCCACCCACTAAAGACCTGAAGTCATCTACACATGAAGTCGTCTACACAGAGCAGTTGTCTAGTGTGACCTGTCAGTGACTTACTTATGCATCTGTCCACTTTGAGTATCCTGAATAGAAGAAATTTCTTTTTAAGTACTATCTCTTTCTGCTATAGGGAAGAAAGGAGAGATCAACCAACCAACTAGTTCACCAGTTAACCTGTCAAGCAGGCATCCAGTCAGTCAACCAACCAATCAGCCAGTTAGGCAAGCAAGTGGCAGGCAAGCAAGCAAGCAGCAAGCAAGAAAGCAAGGACGGGAACATCCATCCATCCATCCATCCATCCATCCATCCATCCATCCATCCATCATTCATCCAACCAAACCACCAACCAACCAGCCAACCAGCCAACCCACCAGCTATCTAGGCAGACAGACAGACAGCGAGTCAACTAGCCAGATGACAAGCCAGCTAACCAATCAACCAACCACCAACCAAAGTAAAAACCCTAAACCACTGGTTCAATCATCAAGCACAGGTATTTATAGGCACTCTTACACACATCTAATTTAGCCCTGTTTATAAAGTTGATGAGACAAGTGTTAGGTATATTTTGCAAATGAGAACACAGTGAACATAGCCTTTGATTAATGTCATAGAGGCAGTAAGCACCAGCCCAGCATCCAGGCCATGGAATTATGGTTTCAACGGTGTCTTTTTGTAAACTCTTGGCTATAACACAGCCTTGTGTTCAGAGACTACAAAGGGAAAAAAGATTTAATTCCTCGAGGGCTAAGGAGGAGGAGATTAGACTGATGAGAAAAACCAATTTTCCGTATGTTGAGAAATACAGATTATCTAAGACAAGGAGGCACCATGGGGTGGGAGAGGGAGGCAGTGTCCTGGAGCAGAGAGTCCATGAATGTGGGCTTGCTTCAGTGAGCCTCACTGAGTGAGGGCCAAGAAAAAGCTTCTGGCTGCTTCTAGCCATCACCTTCATTTCTCATCTTATGTCAGGACTTCTGTCTTTTCCTGAAGAGGGATTATGTATATCAGACAGCAACAACAATAACCTAGAACTTCTAGAGATTTCTTTTGCCTCTGCCTCCCAAGTGCAGGACTTAAGGTATGGGCCACCACATCTGTTTTATGTAGTGCTGGGGATTGAAACCCAGGGCTGTGTAGATACCAGGGAAGCACTTTACCAATGAGTCACACCTCACCCAATTTCATCTTTTAAAATACATCTTAAAATTTTTAATGGCCATGTGGTGAGTGTGTATTTTTGTGCGATACAGTGTGGATTTTCAAAAAATGGTACAATATATAATATGTATTTCATCTTAGCCAGATATCACTTCTTTGTGGTAGGAATATTTAAAATCCTGTCTAGTAGTCATTTTTAAATGTTCAGCTGACTACTATCAACCAGATGATATTTGTTTTACAATTGGTATAGAAAATAATGACCCATAACCTTGGATAGCATTCCATTGAAGACTTGGTGACCATAGGTCAGGACACTCCCAGGTTATGTTTCCCTTAGCAGCACAGGCTGTATTTGTGTTGCCGTGTCATGTTTTATTAATTCTCATAATATATCAAACCTTTCAGGTCTTCTTATGGTACAGTGACCCATGGTTAGTGATCTTTGATGTTCCCACTGTGACCGTTTTGGAATGGCACAAACGATTCTCATAAAGGACCACATTTAACAAATGTCATGTGTGTTCTGACTGCTCCACAGTCAGCTGTTACCTAAGCTCTCTTCCCTTTCCTTCATCCCTTATCCTCTGAGACCCAGTGTTGAAATTAGTACAGTTAATAATTGGTCTCTCAGTGTTCAAATAAAAGCAACTGTCTCTCCTTGTGTATCAAAGGCTAAAGGTGATCAAGGTCCCACAAGAAAGACACGTCAAAATCAGAGACGGGGACAAAGCTGGTGCAGCCAACACTCAGGTTGAGAAGGAAAGGGAAGAGTTCTTGGAGGAAATTTTAAAAGCTACTCCACTGAGCAAGGAAAAGAGCCCACTTCCCGATAGGAAGGAAGTATTAATGGTCAGGACAGAAGCTCAAACCAGCTGCAGCCGCCTCTTAGGCTAAAGTTCTATCCACGTGAGCCTTAATGCTCTTCAATTCCAAGAGAAGAGAGGGAGCTTCCCAAGGCGTTTTAGGCTTTCATGGTTTATAAGGCTCTAGGGAAGCAGCTTGAACACACCAAAGAAAATCAGTAGGCGTTGATGAAGTTGCCTTGGGATGTCCGGGTTGTGATGGAGATGCCTGGTAAAGGTGGCCTCACTCAACAGATTTCCAAGGCAGTTAAACCACACCCTATTTTGAAAGAAGATGCTTCTTGTGTTTTCATAGCTAAAGAGAAAAAGTCAAAGCTTCAAAGGATAGCTGCCTCTCTTGTTAGGGAAGGCAGCTGATGACATTAAGTTAAGCATCAATCATTCCTCATATATCTGAAAATTTCAGGGCTCTTCAGTCTACTCTGGCTGTGCTTCATAAATGGAACACGAGAGTCTGGGTAATAGCAAATGTGTTCAACATGGTCTACAGAATGTTCGAAGGCAGCTTTTGAGACCTACTACTCACTGAAGAAGACCGCTTTCAAAACACTGCTTCTCTGTGTGTACATGTTATATGTGTACCTCCATGTGTATGCACATGCGTTTATGTGCATTTGGAGGTTAGAGGACAACCTTGGGTATCATAAGAGAGGATGCTAGTTCTCTGTGACAGGGTCTCTCACTTGGTTTGGATTTCACTCATTAGGTTTCCCGGGATGGCCAACAAGTCCCTGGAATCCTTCTTTGTAAGCCTCTTCAGTTCTGGGATTACAAGCACACGTCCCCATTTCTGACTTCTTTTACACAGTTGCTCAGACTCAGGACCCCATACCTTCACAGTAAGCCCTTCGCTGACTGAGCTGTCTTTCTAGCCCAATTACTGCCATTGACATGTATCTCATGTAAGTGTACAATGCTGATATTAATGTTTTCATGCCTCCTAACACAAGATCTACTCTACAGCATATGGATTGAAGAGACTCTTGGCTCTCACATGTCATTTCAGTAAAATCAAAAGCCTTTAAAAAGGGTCACCAGTCCAGACACTGTTAATGACATTGTTGATTCACAAGAGATGAAATACTGAATGGGAGTTTGGAAGAGATTAATTCCAGTGGCTACAGCAACTTGAGAGGTTCAAGGCTACAGTGGATGAAGTCACTGGAGACATCCTGAAGCAAGAGAACTAGAATTAGGAATAGAGCTGGCAAAGAAGACTGGGTTGCTGCAATCTTGCAATAAAACTGCTGAGTCAGGCACTTCCTGGGTGTGGTGGTTTTTAATAGGTTTGGCCCCCATAGATTTGTGTGTTTGAATGCTTGGCCATAGGGAGAGGCACTATTAGGAGGTGTGGCCTTGTTGGAGTAGGTGTGGCCTTGTCAGAGGAAGTACATCATTGTGGGGACAGGCTTTGAGGTCTCCTATGCTCAAGGTCCACCCAATGTGGAATTCCAATGTCCTCCTGGCTACTTTTGGATCAAGATGTAAAACTCTTGACTCCTCTAGCACCACATCTGCCTACGAGCTGCCGTGCAACTAGCCATGATGATAGTGGACTAAGGTCTGGGAAACTGTAAACCAGCCCCAATTAAATGCTTTTCCTTATTTAGAGTTGCTTTAGTCATGGTGTCTCTTTATAACAATAAAACTCTAAGACTGAAGTTGGTACCAGTGTAGAAGGGTATTGCTGTGACAGACCTGACCATGTTTTAGGGAGGATTGTGGAAAGACTTTGGAACATTGGACTAGAAACGCCATTGAGTGCTGAGACCTTGGTGAGATGTTCTGTAGGAGCTTGGAAGATAATGTTGAGAACAGTGCAGAAAATGGAGGCCTGTCTTGTGAAATTTCAGAGGGAAGATTAAAAACTCTATCAGGGCCATTTCTATTTTAATTTAAGATTCTGTGGTTCTAGTTTGCTGGGCCTGAGCAATCAGCTATGATTATCAAGATACCAGAACTATTAAAGCGGAACTTTTATGTTACTGGGACAAATGATGCTGGTTAGCTGGAGCTAAGAAATCAGTGGTGATTAAGAGGAAACCAGAAAGGTGAAGTCTTCTGCGAAGTGTTTTCTGAGTGCATAGAGAAGCTGTGTTCGAAGGTTGCACCTTGTGTTGACAGCTGGACTTGGTAATATGTAGGAGTCACTCAGATGGTACTGGTTTTGAAGGCATGAAGGGGTCGTGGAAAGCACCTGAGGTTTGGCACTGAGAGAGGCCATTAGTGAAGGTGCAGCTTCAGTGTCCGTTAAAGGGCCAGGACTGATGGACTCATGGCACAGAAGTTGAGAACTGACACTATGAAGAGAGCCTATGAGTGTCTGTTGGTAAAGGTACAGCCCAGTTGCAGAAGAAAATACAATAGTTTCCAAGATGCCAGTGCCATGGGGTAACCAACAAGAACAGCAGAAGAAGTGGAGTGGAGTCAGCTAGAGCCTAGAAAATCAGCCATATGTGCTACACACGCAGCAGTGACCCAAACCCTTTGGAGGAGCCCAGAAGAGCAGGTGTAGACCCCAGACATTGGACACTGAGGGTTTCAACACTGCTGGAGTTTAATTTTGCTCCGTTCAGATTGTGACTGTACCTTGGTTCTTCCCTTTTGAATAAGGTATTTATTTTTTAGAGGTGTCCAATGCTGAAAGACCTTGAACTTTTAAAGGAAATTTTGGAGTTTTAGAGAGATTGGCTGTGTGAAAGGGATTGAAAATTTAATGTGTTTGAATTTGTAAAGACTGTGGGACTTTTAAAGTTATTTATGTCTTAAATGTGAGACCTTGAGGATGCTAAGAAAGGAAGGGTTTAACTTAATAGTGATGTCTTTGTTTTGTCAAGTCGACAAGCCTCAGTTGGGGAAATGCCTCCAAGAATTCCAGCTGTAAGGCATTTTCTCAATTAGTGATCAAGGGGGGAGGGCCCAACCCATAATGGGCAGTGCCAACCTTGGGCTGGTGATCCTGGGTTCTACAAGAAAGCAGACTGAGCAAGCTATGGGAAACAAGCCAGTAAGCAGCACCCTTCCATGGTCTGTGCATCACCTCCTGCCTCCAGGTTCCAGCCTTGCTTGAGTTACTGTCCTGACTTCCTCTAGTGATAGACTGTGATCTCTAGAAACATAAGCCGAATACATCCTTTCCTTCCTAACATGGTTTTTGGTCATGGTGTTTTGTCAAAGTCATAGAAACCCTGATCATGACACTGGGTATCTTAATTTGGGTTTTATTGATGTCAAGAGATATCATGACCAAGGTATCTCTTACAAAGGAAAACATTTAATTGGGGGCTGGCTTACAGTTTCCAAGGTTTAATCTGTTATCTTCGTGGAGGGAAACATGGCAGAGTGAAGGTAGGCATGGTGCTAGAAAAGGACCATGAGAGTCCTTTCTCATGCTGAGAGTTCTGCGTCTTGATCTGAAGCCAAAAAAAGTAGATTGTGTGCCATCCTGGGTGTAGCTTGAGCATAGGAGACCTTAAAGCCTTCCCCACAGTGACACATTTCCTCCATCAAGACCACACCTACTCTAAAAAATCCACACCTCCTAATAGTGCCATGCCCTATGGGCCAGGCATTCAAACATGCCAGTCTACGAGGGCCATTCCTATTCAAACCACCACACTGGGTGACCAGAGGAGTCGGGGTCTTCAGCTTGAATGGATGGGCGAGGTTGCTGTATTTTGTTGAAGTGTCACCAAGTGTTATTCAAACTTGGCAAAGCAGTGATGACATAAAAGAGGGCCAACTCCAGTTTGAAGAGAAGTTCTATTGTGGGTCTAATGTTATCAGCTAGCATCACATGTCACAGGGAAATCATTTGGAAAAAGATGTGCTAATTGATACAGCCAACTTCATTGTTTGATCAGAAATTGCCACTGGTACCCTAGACTTCAGAAAGTGGGATTTGGATCTTCCTGAATCCATCCATATTGAGGTCAGACTCTTTAGCAGCAAAATGATTGTGTCTTGCTAAAGGCCCAGATGACTATTAGCAGAACTTAGCAATAAAGCATTTATTTAACAAAGACATTTACGTTGGTATTTTTAGGATTCATGCAATTACAGACTCCATCGACTGCAGTGTAATGTAAAAATAACTTTTATATGCACCGAGAAACCAACAAATTTGTGTGACCCACTTTACTGTGATACATTATTGCACCAGTCTACATCTTAAGCTATATCCTCTCTATGGAATGCTTATACTTCATTTGGAAAACGTAGGCGCCCGTATCTGTTGGGTTCACTGATAAGGGCTGAATTTCTAGGCATACAGAGCCAGAAATGCACTATCTAGCATTCTCATGGTGGGGGTGGGATGGGGCACAGTGACCCAGGCGTCATGTCTCTCAGGGTCTGCCTCAGCTGTGGATAATTACCTTGCCCAGTGGTGTGCCATCCCTGGGGTACCTCCCAGCCCAGAGTTGATGAAAGGGAGTGGAGCATTAACAACCAGTCTGCAGGACACCGGATTGAGGACACAAATTCAGTGTACGGTTACCTAGGGTCTGGACTGCCTGGGGGTGGGGGGGTGGCTCAAGATTTTAGCTGTGTCTGCTGTGCATTTCCTTCCATCTTTGCCTTCCAGGATGGTTAGTTTTTGTTGCCTACTTGACACAACCTGGAGTCACATGGGACTCAACTGAGGAATTTCCCAGATCACATTGGCCGGTGGCCATATCTGTAAGAGATCAGTGCTTGATGTGGGAGGGCCCAGGTCACTCTGGGTGTCACCATCCCTAGGTAGGTGGGTATGGGCTGTTTAAGAAGTCTAGCTGAGTGGGTCAAAAGGCAAGCCAGTAACCAATGTTCCAAACACTTAATGATCTGTACTCCGATGTTATTTTTTCCAAGAGGGAAGGAATTTTATTCAACTTTCTGATTTGATGACTGGGAATTTGTTGGAATTAGAATTTGGGGCTTGTGGTAATTTTCTGAGTTTTGTCTGTGATCGCAATAGTTTGCTATACTGTGAGGTATTAAAGGCTGTTCACTGTCCTCTGCTCTCCCTGTGCTCCCAGAATCCTCTCTGATGAGGTTCACAGTGTCAGGTCCAGGTATCCCTAAGTAAGTGGTAGCTGATGTCCAGTGCCCTTTTTTCTGGAAGAATTCTGTTGATGACTGATTCTTCCCTCTCAACCTTCTTTACTGATCTTCCCCATTGCCGTCCCAGCTTCCCCCAGCTTCACTCCATTTTGCCCATGGCCTTCCTCACATGGCCCTTCTCTTTCTCTATGTCATCTTTTCCATCTCTTTTCAGTCTGATTTTCACCTGGAATCTTTCCTGGACTTTATATTTTAACTTTTCCATGACACTTTTTATTCTCTCTTTCCTGCCTTCCCTCTTTCCCTTCCTTCTCTCCTTCTCTCCCTCCCTCTCTCTTCCTCTTCCCCTCTCTCCCTCCCTCACCTCTCTTTTGTTCTCAGTTGTTGTCTTTCTTTAGTATTCTATTATTGCCTAACAGATGTTTTATCTTTTTCTCCCTCAGGGATGACTGACAAGATATTTTCTGGGAGATTTAGCCCTCTCTGTATTGCCTCTTTTTTTTTTCTTCTTCTTATACTTGTTTTGCCTTTTGCTTTTAACCTTAGAGGTTCTCTGAGAAGGCTGATATGGAACACCATCCCTCACACGTAACATGGATGTCACTACCTGAAATGAGAATGGTCATAGAAGGATTCCCTGTACTTGGGATGGAGGAAGGAAAGAGGAGTGGTTGAAACCTCAGGTGAGGGCCAGATGACCCTTCCCTGACTTCCCCCACAGTGAAAAGTTAATAGGCCTGATCTTGGGTAAGTAATCTCTTATCGTGTTTGGTCTTGGATTCTCGGATGAAGTGAGAGAGGATGCAGGCTTCTGCAGTTTGTAATGTCAGTTGTCACTGGTTCATATTCCAGGAATGTTTTCAATATACTGCTTCTCTGTTATTCCTATCCTTGTGAGATTATGGCTTAAGAACAACCCCTTGGAGGCTTGCCCATGGACCCACCTCCCCAGTGCTTGCTGTGCAAGCATAAAGACATGAGAATGGACTCTCAGGACTTGAACAAAAGTCACAAGTCACGCTTAGCAGCACATGCTTGTACCCCTGTAGTGGGGGCTAGAGATAAGGGGATCCCAGAGCCTTGTTGGCCAAGCAGTGAGGTTCCAGATCCAAATGTCATACTGAGAAATGACCAAGGAAAACTTTCCAATATCAGTTCAAACAGACACACACACACACACACACACACACACACACACACACACACACACACGCTCACTCGCACACACATACACACACACGCACCACCACCAGCAGCAGAAATAGCAGTACAAATGATCAATCCTTTCACCACAGTTTCAGTGGAGTTTAGAACGGGGTGTTAACCAGGTATTTTAATTTTTCGTCGTTATGCACACCTGTCCGAATATCGTTACCATCTTTATATCTAGCTTCAACCACTTCCCCAAGATTCACAATAGTAGACTTCACATAATTCTTCAGAGCACTCCAGGATAGAACCATTTTCTAAATACACAAAAAGCCACTATGACATTGCAAGTGTTGTTTACACGATTACACTCTGACAATAATTTTATTGGGCCAGCACTTCAAAGCACATGCACTTAATTTCCATTTTTTGAATGTGGGAAGCCTAGATGTTCGGGTTTCCAGGATTATTCCCGAGAAGGATGAAGCTAATGACTAGCATCAGGTCTTGCTTCTCAGCACCGTTGGCTGTTTAGTTGGTTTTGATTGACTCATTGCTACGATGTGTCTATCTTTGTGCATAAGCTCTTCATGCATGGCACGTATTTCTTCATGCTTGATTCTCAAGAGTGGAATTACTGGACCCCAAGCTATAAACATCTTTAGTTTTTTTAGAGTCTTGCTGTAAAAATGCTTTGCAAGAGTCATGGCAGATTTTCCTAATGGGGGACAACGGGTCAGAATACACTTATTTGTATATGCCTTTGAGAAAGGGTGAGATGGTCCATGAAACCCATCTCAGCAGCCAAACACCACCCTCCCAACTCACACACCACACACACACACCATAACATGCACAAACCCCACAGAACTGAGGCAGCTTACAGTGCCAAGTCATTTGGCTGTTTTGATAGAACCAAGCTCAGAAATTTCCCACTAATCATAATTAAAGGAGCATTTACCACATGCCTAGATCACCCACAGAACATATAATTATGGAAAATTTGGAGGGATAGCTTATAGTTATTGCAAAACTGCTAAATAGAAAGCTGGGACATCCCTGATTTACATCCTTGGGGTTCCCAGACTCTTCTAACTATAGGAAGGCTGTGAACCCAGGGAAATGGTGTGTGAGGGACCAGATATGGGTTCAGAGGAGCTTTGAAGTCCCTTGTGTGGAACAGTTATAAGGCATTTGGTCATTCTACTCCCTGTGTCCTGCTATGCATGGCATTTTGCCTTTAGTAAATGTGTCAGGGAGATAGGTTTCAGCAAGGGAGTGAATGGAGGAAATGTCGCCATATCATAAAACATACAAAACTGCTTGCTGATCCATCTGCATGTGTGGTGCTTATAGAAACACTGGGGGTTGGCTGTTCTGTCTTAAATATTGAGGGCAGTCATTATAGTAGTGGTACTGCTGAATATGGATATGATGGCGAGGTTTTATGGGTGAACTGAAGGTTTTAGAGTACTCTCATTGTGTTAGTTTCTTTTCTCACAGATATAAAAATACCTGTCAAAAGTAACTTAAGAGAGAAGGGTTTACATTGACTCACAGCGTAAGGTACAGTCTGTCATGGCAGCGAAGTCCGTGGCCATAGGAGTGTGAGGCACCTGGTCACCAGGCAACCACAGTGAGGAAGGGGAGAGAGAGAGAGAGAGAAAGAGAGAGAGAGAGAGAGAGAGAGAGAGAGAGAGAGAGAGAGAGAGAGAGAGGGGGGGGGGGGGGGGGGGGGGGGGGGGGGGGGGGGGGGGGGGGGGGGGAGGGGAGGGAGGAGGGGAAAGAAGAGGGAGGAGGAGGAGAGGGAGAGGCAGAAGGAGAGGGAGAAGGGATAGCTGATGCTCTGCTTGCTTACTACTTGCTCCAGGTCTGTAGCCCATGCAGTGGGACCACCCACATTTAGGGTGATTCTTTCCACCTCCATGAGCAGAGTCTAGAAATTCTCACAGAAATCCCTAGAGATTTGTTTCTAGGTGGATCCAGATCCAATGGGACCGACCTTCAAACTCTTCTTTTGGCTTTGGACAGTAGCCTCTTGGAAACATTATCAAGTGACCCTTTCAGGGTTCTCTGGACCATAGCAGCCCCCTGAAATATCTACTACTGCTTTAAAAATCTCCGAGCAAAACAAGTTCTGAGACCGAGTCCGGCTCGCCGACATGGCGGACGTCGGCTCATTTCTGCTGTGCTTTATTGTTCTGTGAGTGTGGAATGCTGGGAATCATAGCCTGTGAAGGCCAACTGTGTGTCAGGAAAGAGCCTAGCCTGGAGTGTGTGAGGGACTTGGACCTTGATCCTTCTGGCTGCCTGACAGGACCCCAGGCTCTACACCTGGGATGGGAATATAAAGAACGTGTGGAGACTGGGCTTACACTCCAAGTGCTGCTTCCCTTCTTGCTGTGGGAGGCTGGGAAGTACCATGCAGTCCAGGTGGAAGCATCTGTGGGTCACTCATCAGGGATGGAGTCTCCAGACGATTGGTTCTCCACTCCCTCTGAGTCCAACAGCTGGGGTCTCTCAGGGACTCCCCCTTTCTTTGGTTGTTTCTCTTCACTTCACAGAACTGTTGTTTCTCACTGGTGGTCTCTGGACCATCAATACCATTATATCCTAAGGAATTAGATATGATTCTTAGAGATACTGAGTCAGCTACTGAGCAGTTATTCTTCAGTGGTGGTCTCTGGACCATCAACATCATTACATCCTAAGGAATTAGACATGAAGATTCTCAGAGATACTGAGTCAGCTACCCTGAGTTTGGGACCAACGACAGACCCATTTGAAGAAGCCCTTCCTTCAAGTCAAATGTAGAGGAAACTTTGGGTTGAGCTGATTTGCCAACTGGATTCTCAGTACTGAACTTTTACATTGACTCTGCATTCTGGCCGAGGTCCATCTGCCACACACTGGAAGATCAGCAAAAATCTCCACTTGCATTCCACCAGATGCCAGCCCTGTGGTAGGGCATCATCATGGCTCCGGGATGGGGTTTTATTCTTCTCACCTGCGCTTCTTCAACACACCTGTGGTGCTCAGAGCTCGGCAGGACCTTGGCCTGCAGGAGAGGATGCTGTGCTTTGAGCTTTCCTGTAGACCTGCATCTGGATTATGGGGCATAAGTTTATTGTATTTTTCCTTTTACTTTGTATTTTACACTGTCAGTCCTTGAAATGGTGCTGTTTTGCCATCACGGAACAGTGTGTGTGTGTGTTGGGAGTGGGGGCAGGGTACTTACAGTCTTGACTATTCACCCAGCCAGATGTTCCCTCATTGTCCAGACCCCAAAGTCTGTTACTTCTGTTGGAATTAGGAGGGTATTTTCAGCATGTCAAGCCGAGTACCAGAAATTGTTGGAAACATCAAAGCTGGAGTCCCAAATAGTGTTATTAGCGTTATTATTTTGTTGGGAGCTCTGGGCTCAGCCTGCTGAGGGTTGCTCAATAAATGTTTTCCCGAAATGCCTCGTTCAAAGCCTAGGAAGGCGCTGAGGGGGATGTTCAGTTGGTGAAGTGCTTGTCATGTAGGGATGACACCCTGGGCTCCATCCCCAGCACCCATGTGAGAAGGAAGGCATGGTGACAGGCACTTATGACCCCAGAGCTTGTCAGGGAGAGCCTGGAGGTTCTCCAGAGCTCAGTGGCAGTCAGTCTAGACTAACTGATGAATTCCAGGCCCCAGTGAGAGACCCTGTCTAAGAAAGAAGACAGGGAATCAGTGAGGAATGACATCCAAGATTGCCATACATGTGCAAGTCCTTCCCTACATCTCCATACTATACACACACACACCCCTATATACAGACCCATACAAACTCCCGTACATACTCACTGCTCTATACTCACTTATCCCTACACATGCCCCTACAAAGAACCCCCTGCAGACCCCTAACACACACACCCCTACATACACTCCTACACCCCATCCCTACACTCACACACATCCCTACACACACCTTTATACAAACATGCTCTACATACATACCCTTATACACACCAAACACACCTACACATATACCCCTACATAGCCTTATACACACACCCCTACATACACAGCCCTATACATACCCTTACACATACACAAACACTCCTACACACTCACACCCTTCCACACACATACCCTTACACATACACATACCCCTACACACCTCCTACAAAGACACAACCTACACATAAAGACCCCTACACAGACACTTAGATACATGCCTACACATGCACATATTTACACACACAGAACTACATACACACCCCTATACACACACTCACACATGCACACACACACACACACACACACACACACCTCCCTCCCTCCCACACTTCCCCAGACAAAACAAAACAACACTAAAATCATATCAGGCTCTATGGAGCCTCCAGGCCTGTCCCGATCAGCTGCTGTCATATTTTGTATGCTGTTAAAATTTTCTCGAGCAGTGAGGTTTATGTTTATCCTGCAAGAATCATTGCCAAGATGATATTAGATTTCATAAGGTCTCAGATAATTGGCAGAGCTGGGGCAGACTTTCAATATCGCAGAGAGCAATTGTATTGGACTTGGTAGCGCGAGCACATGGTATGGAAAAATCTCTCTACTTTGTGGGAGGCGATCAGGCAGCCTGGTGAGTGCCCTTGGAAACTCTGGAGATTTCAACAGTGTCTGACATCTGGTTGGGGATGTGAATGACTGGTTTGTCTCAACAGAGGTTGCTGAGGATGCGGCGCTGGCTTTCCACACTGGGTGCTGGGTGCTTGCTCTCCACTCTGGACTTCTGAAATCTTCCTGGGATGTGGTTCTTTGTCTTTATTTTTGTTTTGGGTTAACCACCCCCTCTCCCCCAGAGCAGGTAGAAAGAAGTCTTTTGCTCATGAGGTCAGGGGTCAATGATACACTCTCCACTTACCTCTGAGCTGTAGGCCTCACAATGCTCTCTCCATTTTTTCCCCACCACAGCCTTAAAGATAAAATTTGTTGTGTGTTTCCACATAGAGAGGGTGGGGGAGAAAGCAGTAATTTGCAGAGTTAATACTGCAAATGAACTGTTATGGAATATATTTCTTTGCACCGTTTTCTGAAGGCAATGTCTTACAGTGGCAAAGAGCAGGTACCAGAACCAGACAAAAGGCCGTTTCTTCTCTCTCTGTCTAGCTTTCTGGGCTTACACACAAGGTCTTCTCTGTAAATTTCTTCATCAATAGACTGGAGGCAATGATGCCAACTTTGTGCGGCTGTGAAGAGGGTTAAAGTAATTCCCATTGGTAAAATTCTCTGAATATTTCTTACAGACAGTAAGTCCTCATTATGACTTGGAACCATCTGCCACTGGCTGATAGGGTCATCTTTGCATCTGTCTGTGTTTCCTCAGCTCCAGAACACAGGCGCTATGGCATCAGACACTCCAGCTTTGGTCACTGCTGGTGAGTGTTCCAAGCCTAAAACACTACTTCTATCAGAATAGGTACAAAGTACAATGTTGAGTGAATTGCAGGTTCTAGAATTAGCTTACTTAGGACCAGACTCAAAACTCCTCAGAGGTCAGTATTTATCTTGCAGTTCTTGGGGGGAAATTTGGGCTGTCCTTTGGTGGATTTTGGAGTTTGGTTCATTCCAGAATCTTCTGGGGACTTAGAACAGTGTAGAAATGGTCAGTAGGACTATTGCATCAAGACAACTGCTGGAGTCAACCCTCTGTGTATCAAAGTGAATACAGGAGTTCATGTGGGGGACAACTCCCCTAAAGTTCATTGCCTGAACACAGGAGAAGCGTATTTACTGTTCTTGCAAAGTCCATGGTAGGTACAGACAACCTTCTGAGGTGGTCGTTCCCAAGAGAGGACTTGCTTGCAACATGATTCTGTTCACCAGAGTCAACAGACCCAGGAAGACATTGAGGCAGTTGCTTGAGGCCCTTCTCTGCTTCTGCTTCAAGGATGTGCAGCTTCCCCACTCCTCTCACTGACTGGATGTGGTCACATGACTGGCTACATCTAACTACAAGGTTCTTGCAGGAGTGATCTGTCAAGTCCTCAGGGGGGACAAAATCAACACTGGTGACATTTACTGAAAATGGGTGTGATTTTTACCTCTTGCAGAAAAAAAAGCTCGAAGGACTCATTTTGGAGCAACCCTTCACAGGGAGATTACTTCAGTAATTTTTTTCTTTGTGTATTAAGATTGTAGTACAGCTTATGTGTGTATGTGTGTCTATGTGGGTGTCTGTGTGTATGCAACCTGCACATGTGTGTTCGTGTGTGCATGTGCACATGTTTCCCATTCAATTGGGACAAATAAAATCATGTATCTAACAGTTAATGGGGTAACTGCCATACTATAACCCAGTAGTGCATGAGCTTTACCTTGAGAGTGGGTAAGTCCTGGCCATCTGCCTATAAACCCCTCATTTGGAAGGTAGAGGTAGGAGGTTTAGGAGTTCAAATCCCTCTTCCATTACATAGCAAGACTGAGGCCAGCTTGGATTACAGGAGACCAACTCTGCATACATAAATAACTAGGAAATAGTGGGGTTGGATACAATCTGTCAAGGCGGTGGGATTTTAAGGAGTAACTTAGAGAGCAGTAGTGACTCTGACAACACCATTATTCCACACTGGAAACATTATTTCATTCCAAGAATTGATGAAAGTAATGAAGCAAGAAGAACCTGTATTTCTTAGCTTCTCAGGATCAGCGATAAAACAGGAAGTACTCAGCTCTGTGGACAGGGTTGTTTATCATTTTCAAGTCAAATATGCAGATGTCTGTCATTCAGATGCTAGGTATTGACCTAGAAGACGGTATGTAAACTAAAGCCATACCTCAAACTTTCAGAACTCAAATGGTTTATGAAGGATCCTAATTAATGTAATAATAACCTCATTATAACATAGATATTATAATATAGAGGCCTGTACTAGGTTGAGTGCTACCAAACATGGATTTAGGCAAGGGAAATAATGCTCATTCATTTATCCATAAGTAGAAACTGCATACATACATTTATTGTATACAACATGAAGACATGACATATATACATTCTGGAAAGGCTAAATTGAGCTAATAAATAGACACATACTTCACATATGCTTCAATTCTATTCTCAGCTATTTCCAAGTCAGGAGGAAACATGTGAACTAGAATGGAGATCATCCCAGAGCTGGGAAACTGATCGGAACATCACTGACCTGGTCCAAGTGAGAGTCAGCACTGGGGCAGTCAGTGGATGTTGGAGATGAAGGTCAAAATAGACATGGATGGAGTCTCCCTTGCCTGATCCTCCTATCCTGAGACTAAGACCGCATCTACTGGCTCTGGAATTGGGACAGCAGGTAGAAGGAATGGCATTTCCCTTTCGACCCTGTTTGACTTAGGGTACAGGATCCAACTGCTGTGGAACTTTCCAGTTGACAAGTTGCCATTTCTTGGATGAGAAGTTCTTCCCAGCTGCTGGAGGCATGGACTGCTCTAGACTTTCCCCAAGAAATAGAAAAATTTTCTCCGAGAAGTCTTCAGTGTTCTGGCCTTGATGTTTGCACATCGCCAATCTTGGGAAGACCCTCAGACAAGGCTGGACGCATAACAGGGTTCAGAACATTGGGTATAAAGGAAGGGACTCTTCTACACAACACTGCCCTTCCAGATCCCTCTGTCAATCAATCCAAGGCTGGATTTTATCTGAGTTCACATCTTTGCTTAACTCCTTCACCCTTTCAAATCCGCTTTCCTTTCTTTCTCCCCAAAATGGATCAACTGCCTTTAAACCCTTGTGTCAAGCTATATTTATGGAAATCATGCTGAGACACCAGGAAACAATGACAATGGAAGCTGATGAAAGATGCGTGTGTAGTGGGGAGGAGAGACTCAAACAGCAGCCACATGAGGAACAAGAAATATAGAATACAGTGGGGGTGTACATGCACCCAGAGACCACCATTCTTATGAAGGGAGATCTGGATTCTTCCGGAGTCCATGCAAATAGATTGTTCTTAGGGGACAGAGGTTGCTATTGCCCCCACCCCAAGTTCCTCAACTTATGTGGGGCCACCTTTCAAATTCCTTTTGATGAAAATGGCCAGGGTCAGGGATTTTTGTTCATTCACTTGTGAGGCTGATGTGAGAGGTAAGGGAATGGCAGGGAGGGCCTGAGCCCCACTGGGCTCCTCTTGCTTGCTTTAGGAGGGGGTCACCCAGGCAAGGAACTTCAGCCACTGACAAAGGGTGGGCAGGAGACTTTTCCTTGTCCTCTCCTAATCCTGGGTTTAAGTCTCCTTTAAATAGAACTTCAAGTCCCCTCCCACTCTGTCATCCCCCAGCCCCTGCCAGAGTAGCTCCTCATGCTGTGGACTGCTGGCTGCAGAGATAGATAAACATTTTCCCCCAGCTCTGTGCAGAGCCTTCAGCTCCCAGCGCTTCATGCTGAATACAGTACCCATGTGGGGAGAAGTCATTTTTAGCCTTGGTGTCTGGGTGGGAAGTTCCAAGCTCAGCTCTCTCATTGTTCTGCTGTCTCAGGCTCTGAGCAGCAGCGCTTCTCATGCTGAGAAGTCCACTGGCCCAGAGGAAGCCTGGCCCAGAGCATGGGGTGGCATTTGTAGCCTCTCTCCTCCACGCTGAAAAAGCATCAAGTTGCTGGCACACAGAACAATACTGAGAGGGACTGGCTGGGTTTTTTGTTTCGCCTTCCTCTTCCAAAAAGCTTTGCTTCATTTTGGCATGGAAATGACATGCAGGCACCCCTTAGGCAAACACTATAAAAACCATCTCCAGACAAAACCTCCTTCTGAGCTCTAATCAGACAGCTGCGAGGTGCTGGGTCCAGGTAGAGGCTAAGGGCTGACCAGCAAGGATGAGGGACCCTGGGTCATATGACACTCTGGGTTGCCCTGATGTGTCCTTGTAACTCTTGTTCTGTGAGTGAAGCCAGTGGTAGGTAAGAAAGTAAAAGAAGTGTGAGGAGAGAGGAGGGCAGAGGAGAGGAGAGCTCTGGGGAGGAGTGCAGCAAAGAAGGAGAGGAACTCTGTAAGGTAGAGACTTAAACATATTCAGCAGTTGTAGGGGGAAACCTTGCTAATTGAAGAGGTTTTGCAGGATGAGGGCCAAGGACTTTACCATGCTTACATTGGGAACCATGGTGAAGTTGAGAGCATCCTGATAGACTCAAGACAGGAGACTAGGAATGTGTCCAGTCTAGGTGTTAGCCTCAGAGTACCATGTAGCTCTGCCTATTCTGTCAGGCAGCTTTCTGTAAAAGGAGTTTGGCGTGGGTATCCAGACCTTCCCAGTCTGTGGGTATGAAAGGAGAGGCCATACCTCCGGAGAAATCTAGGACTTCTTGGGAGATGCCTTGGGGTTATTCCCATGTGCCCTCTACCAGCCTCATGCTCAGCTTTGCGCAGGGAATTGGCCTCTCTGAGCCTCTGTTCTCTAGAGTATGAAGTAGAGATAATAGTTGTGCCAGTTGCTGGGGTTCAGTACAGGAGGGTCCTGTCCTGGGTAGTTTCTGGTCAACTAGACACATGCTAGCGTTATCAGGGAAGAACCCCAATAGAGGAAATACCACCATCAGGTTGCCTTTATGTAAGGCTGTAGGATACTTTATTGATTAGTGATTGACACAGGAGGGCCCAGCCTATTGGTTACCACCTGGGCAAGTGGTCCTGGGTAGAAAATAGACTGAACAAGCCGGTAAGCAGCAGTCCTCTGTGGATTCTGCTTCCGCTTCTGGCTCCAGACTTCTACTTGGGGCTCCTGTCCTGACATCCCTTAAAGTCAGACTGTATTCAGGAAGTGTAAGCCAAATAAACCCTTACCTTCATGAGTTGCTTTGGCCATAGTGATTATCGCAGAAAGCTAACTAGGTTGGGCCCCAGAGCAGCCTGTAACATCCGGGCGTCTCTGTAACATTCCAGCAGATCCTGAGTGACCGTGGGGTCTTTGGTTGTGTTTCTACCTGGCCTGGTTCTCTGGGTCTCCAGGAATAAATTCTGACTCTCTAGTTTCTAGCTCTAGATGGCCCCACAGACAATTCCTCTGTGTGAAGCCTTCATCAGTCTTGGCTTGCTATTGAAGGTGCAGCTTCTCCTCTTGAACATGTCCAAGTCTCTGTGGTCCACTGTGAGGGGAATAAGTGGACACTGAGTATGCTGGGGTGGCAAGAGTGAGTCAGGCAGCTACACTGCACCCTCAGCCAAGCCCACACCCAGGAGACTGTGGGTAACAGCGCCCACAAAGCAGGAATCTTCTTTATGCTACAGTTGAAGCTGGTCTGTTCAACTCTTGAAGCCAGTGCCTTTCAGGTTTACTATTGCTCAGCTCTGATTCTGTCTCTATTTGGGCTCTCTTGCATTCACGAGGTAGTGGGCTTCATGTAGGCTGGGGAGTTGGCTCAGTTGGCAATGTGCTTTCTGTGCAAGCAGGGGGACACAGGTGTGGCTCTCAGAACACACATTTAGAAAAATCTGGGCATGGGGGCATGTACTTGTAATCCCAGAACTAAGGGGATGGCACTGGGCAGAGCCCTGGGACTTACTGGCCAGTCAGTCTGTCTGAATCAGGGATCCAGGTCTCAGCAAGAGACTCTGCCTCAAAACAAACATGAAAACAAAGAAAAGGGGTGGCTAGTACCTGAGCAACACCACACACACACACACACACACACACACACACACACACACACACACACACACTCATGTGGCCACAGGAGGAGACTTGGGGACAGTGTTATCACATCAAGAACAGGATGCTGTGGTCCTATTTTATCTGTCTGGGCTAGCCAGAAGAGAGAAATCTAGCAACACTGTCATTGGGAATTATTATTTTCCCTACTTGATTTCTCCCCCCACACCTGCCCACCCAGGTCCAGGTCCTAGTCTGTGGTGTTCCCCTGTATCCTTACCAACACTAGTTGGTTGCATCTGGCTGTTCTGTTTTCTAAGGAAGATACAGAAAGAGAGAGAGAGAGAGAGAGAGAGAGAGAGAGAGAGAGAGTCAGAAAGGTGAATAGAAAAAATCAAGACGAGACAAGATGAGAAAGAGACCGGTTCACAACCAGGTCTCCAGCTAACTGTCCCTTGGAATGCTGGCTAGGTCCTTGCAGGTGGGTGACATGGAGGAGCTACTGTGTGAGTGGACACAGAGGGAGAAGAGATACAGTGGTCAGAGGTGAGGCTCCCCTGCTCGGGCTCTCAGCAGCAGCACTGGCCCTGCCTGCTCTGTCAGATAGGAGGGGGATGACCATCAGAGAGAGGGTTAACAAACATGTAGTTGAGACTTAAGCCAGCAAAGGGATGGAGGGGCAGGGGCCAAATCCCAGACTGCTCTGGCTTTGGCCATTGATCTTCAGACACTGAATGGCAGTTGTTGCTTCTTAGCAATTGCAGAAGGGGAAGAGAGAGCTAGGCGCTGCCTGTTTCACACGAAGTACCACCCCCTCACACTACCACATCCCCACCAACACCTGTTAGAATATTCCAGACAGCCAGGCCACACGGGATGGCCCACCAGAGATGCTTCCCTGCCTCCTCTTGCTTGATTTCAGGGGTCCCCATTGCCCCCTCCCCACGAATGCACTCATACATGCACCCAGAAGCTGTCTTCCACAGAGAAAGCACAGGAAGCTAGGTTAGGGAGGGGGGCTGTTTTATTTTCTGGTCCTTTCCCTGCCTGGGCTACTGGGTTTCTGCCGAGCTGCAGAGATTAAGGGAGACACTGTGTCCTTATTTTCCCCAGGGCTGCAGTATGTGCCCAGGGTTTGGCTCAGACCTCTAGAGAGTTTGTATTACAAGGCCCTGTTTCCAAGGTTGTCTCCACCTCCACACTGTGGCCTCCCCAGAGCCATGGGCCAAGTCTGAGTCATTGTCCCCATGAGACAGCACCTGTGGGTAGAAAGTCAAATAGAAGGCTCTGCAAACACACCTCTGTCCAAAGATGCCCTGGTCCCTTGCATTCAGTTTCATTTTAAAGATTTGTGTCTATTAAAATTATATGTGTGTGTGTGTGTAAACGAAGATGAACCTATGTTATGTGCACATGTGGAGGTCAGAAGACAACCCCAGATGGTGGTCTTTGGGATGAGGCCTCTTTTTCATTGTTTGCCACTGTGTACATGTTATCTAGCCCTGTCTCAGCATCACATATACTCACACGCACGCATGTGCGCGCACACACACAGTACATATGCAGGCATGTACATACACATATGTGCATAAAGAGATGCCTGGTTGGTCTTGCATGATGGTGTTCTTAGTTAAAAATGTCTTCAACTCAAGACCATTTAGTGTGGTCCAGCGATGGAGTCCATCAGCAAGGTCCCCAGCTCCAGGTCCCCAGCTCCAGGGCAGGTCCCCAGCTCCAGGGCAGAGGCAGAGCTGGCGACTCCCTACTCAGGCCAGGCCAGAAAGCTGGGATGAGGTTGCCCTTTGACCCACACCTCTTCTCTCAGTACAGCTGTCCTCTAGAGCCCGGGCTCCTGCCCTCTGTGCCTTCAACCTGCAGAGCACATTTTAAAATATACTATTTAATTTAGAATGGCAGTTGCCAGCTCGCTGCTGGGCCGGCTCTCTGTCCACAGCTGTATTGCTGATGAAGACAGCACAGAGAGAAACTGGCCTGCAGGGTCAGCCGCTCCAGGGCCTCAGTGCGAAGTTCCAAGCAAGGCTTGCAGGCTTGTCTTTTGGCAACAGTTGTAGACAGGTTCACATTGTCTGCAGAGACCCCAGAGCCTGGGAGGTCCCAGCTCCATAGAAGAGGGCGCTGTTGCCGTTTCAGTCAGGACAGCGCCTCTGAAACCCTTCATGGGTCTTTCTCTCCTTCCTCCTACCTGCTGCGAACCCTGTAGGGAAATGTCAGTCTCCCTATATAACCTAAAAATAAATACCCGCCGAATGCACCCCGGTTGCTAAGCCTCGTTTCTGCTGGGAAGCTGTCAGGGTCCTTGGTCCTAGCAGGAAAGCATCTTCTCTCACAGTCCAAGACATTCCTGTTTGTCTAGTGTGTCGCCTTCATTGTGAAAATTCACAAGCCCTTTCACAGCCTAACAAGACAGACTTGTTTCCTGCAGCGAGGTGAACTCACACCTGCTCTGCCTGCGCCTCCTTCCCTCTGGGTGTCACGAAGGGCTTCTGGCCCTGCTGTCAGCTTTGAAAGGCATCCTCACTCCAATTTGTGGTAAAAGGGAGCGGATGAGCAAGTGGGGTGATGGAAGGGGAGGCAGAGAGGAGAGGAGAGACCCAGATCTAGATAGGCACTTTGGTTAGACTCTGGGCAAACCTGTTGCTCTAAGGTTAAGATGGCACAGGGATCTTTCTGCAGTCTATTCCCCGCCTCCCCACCCCCCCCACCCCCGCGCTCACAGTCTGCCTTCTGGTTTAGGGAGAAGGACCACCAGGTGGGGCTCAAGAGTGGCTTGTTGCACAGGAGTGGGTAGCCAACTGCCTTGCTTTGTGATCTTAGAGGGGTTTGCTTTTCCCACCTTGAGTGCACAGCTTAAGTTGTCATCTGCAAAAATGGCATGCGCTTGTAGAGATGGTGGCGGTTGTCCCTTTATTCTGAAGCCACTGCTTGCAATGGTCCCTTTGCCTGAAGCCACTGCTTGCAATGGTCCCTTTGCCTGAAGAGCTCTTTGCTCCCTTTCACCTCTCTCTTCCCTTCCCTCTTCATCTTTCCCCCTCCCTCTTCTCTGCCTCTCCTCCATCTCCCCCTTCCTTCCTCTTCCCTCTCCTCCATCCTTTTTCCTTTCACTTACATCCTTTTCACTTACTTTCTTCCCTCTCTCCCTTGCCTCATTCCTTCCTGTCTCCCCCTCAGCTATTTCCTCCCGTATCTTGGCCTCTTTCCAGCCACCTTCCCTCTTCCTTTCTTCCCTCCATCCTTCCTTCCCTCTCTTCCTTCCTCCCCTCCTTCCTTCCCTCCTCCTTTCCTCTTTCCCTCTCTCTCCCTTACCCTCCCTCCCTCCCTCTCCCCCATCTTCCTTCCTTCCTTCCCCCTCTCTCTCCCTCCTCCCCTCCCTCCCCTTTCCCTCCCTCCTTCCTCTTCCCCCCACTCCCTCCTCTCTCTTTCCCTCAAGCCTGCCTGCCTTTTCTCTCTTTTTTCTTTCCTCTTCTCTTTCTTCCTCACTCATGGCTCCCTCTCACCATGATTAATGATTCATTGTCTACTGGGACAATCCAATTTGGCTCCTCTTCGCAAAGCTCTATTTTAGGGAGTAGCCATGAATCAAATCTCCTCAGCTCTGAGAGAAGGGATGCAGTAGCTCCCTTTCTGCATCCCTTATGCTCTCATCTGATTAGCATCCTGACTCTGGAGAGATGCCTTCAGCAGACTTCCCACTGACATCTGTGTAGAACTTTCTAGGGCAATACTAACAGTTCTTGGGATAATCCAGCAGCCTCCTCTTGCTGACATATCTGGGAATTGTCTTTCTCAAAGAATCTCTTGAACTTTTTTTTTTTTCTTCTGCTTTAAAGCATCCTGAGGTTGTTTTACTACTCATAATTTTAGACTTAAATGTTTTGAGTTTAGAGTGCAGAGATAATAAATAATACTCTGAAGTTTTAGATTAATTAGTAATTAATTTTTGCAAAGCTTTGGAGACGAGCAGTGTCGCATACCATTAAGCTTAGTGCTGGCTCCATCAGACTTCTCAAATTGTGTTTCCAGAACAAAGGGACACTTTAGATTCTTACATCAATTGTTAGGCAGATGAGAGAAAATCAATGACCACCCTCTGCCCCCCTCCCCCCAAACAGACATACACAGAGCAATCAGGCTGATGGTAAACACAAGGCCCTGATCTGCATTGGAAAATACAGTCTGCATTTCACCATGAGCCTGTCCTCCAAACACAGTGCAGAGGAAGGCAGCTCTCAAACAGGGCCCTCAAAGATTAGGGAAAAGGGGGCTTTTAAGAAAGAGTCAAACAAAACCCTTAGCTTACAGCCTGGCAGAGAGGCCTAAGGATGCCTGCAGGGGTTCCCAGTGGTCATGGGGCTGAGGACCCTACAAGGTGACAGTGCTTGGGACAAGACACGCCCAGCAGTGGAGTTAACTGACCCTTGCCTGGTTTTGAGTTTTAAAAGCCCGAAATGCTTTTTTTCCTGATGCCCTCGTGACTTCCAAAGAAGGGAATGGAGGTGAGCGGTCGGTTGTCCCACAGCAAGGACCCCTGAGTGGTCTGTTCCCTCTCACACTGAGCTTGAAACCCAGATCTGTTTCCTCCAAGCCCCGTGCTTCAGCATGTGCAGGAGTCCAGGGGTAGATGTCTCAGGGCGTAAAAGAGAGAGCCAGAGAGGAGCATAAATCATCCCTGAGAAAGCACTCGTACCCACCTCAGTCTATGGCAGAAAGGCCACTCATCGTACACACAGAGATCCCACCACAGACACATGCTGATGCATGCAGACAGGAAGAGACACACCCATGTAGATGCATATGCACACACACAAAGATGCTCACAGGTACAGCTGTATCCAGATATATACAAAGTGATACAGAGGAATTCAGATGCAGATATAGACACATTCAAAGATGCACACATGTATAGATGCGTTCAGAGACACATACAGACCATGTATACAGTGTAGATGCATTCAGACACATATACAGACCATGCATATAGATGTACTCTGATGCCAGAATGTATACACAGGTAAATGCTTATGTACATATGCAGATGCATAAAGACATAAGCAAGACTAGGCACATATAGATGCCCTCACACATGTGCAGACTCACAGATACCTATGTAGTTAGATAACATGCATATAGACAGACATTCATAGATACATGTGTATGCAGGCAGAGATACCGGCACACACATTGACACAAGCACAGACACATATACACATATACACATAAATACACAGGCATACAGAAACGTGTAGTCAGTGCCATATACAGACATGTACAGACACATACATTTTCAGGCAGATATACTGGCACATAGAGAGACACATGCATGTTTGTACAGACACATAGATACACATATACTGACATAGAAACACTAAAACATGGGTGAACCCTCATGCCTGAGGAAAGCCTAAAAGCTGGTTTCAGACCATTGGCCAAGCACCCTTAACCCACATAAACAGAAGATATCCTTGCCAAAGCCAGTCCCCTGTTCTCTGGCACTGAGCCTGACTGGGGGAGGGGAGGGGAATTTCTTGGTGGCTCTAGAAGGGGACAGTGACATCCAGAAGAAGAAGAGAGGCACTGGCACTGCATTTTACACCTTGTTTCCCATACAGCTTCCCACAAACGTCTTCCTCACCCCCCCTCTCTCTCTCTGTCTCTGTCTCTCTCTCTCAGCTTTATTTGAGACACGTTTCCACGACGACAGACTTTATACACAGAAACAGCACTACCTGCCTTCAATAAAAATTATTTTGGAATCAAAGTCAGAGTCACTTTGTATCTGGTTGAATGTGTGGGACACTCTGGGCTGAAGAGAATGTGAAATATCTTCAAAGGTGGGGCTTGGGGGCAAGCAGGCTACCTGAGCTTCACCATTCCTTTAGTGAGTCCTCTCCTCCCTGTACACACTGGCAGCCCCTAGTACTGAACAACAAACATGCCGGCCTCGCCTTCCCTTCCTTCCATCTTCGCAGGCCAATAAGAAGCCCAGGTTTTCCCCGAGTGTGCCACAAATCTTGCCGCAAAAGGTGACCACTTGAGTAAGTTGGTTAAATCAATGGCCCCTGGTGGGACCAGCAAGATGGCTCTGGGGTTGGCCACCAAGTAGGACAGCTTAAGCTGGGTTTCTGGGACCCACGTAGTGGAAAAGAGAATGCACTCCTGGAAGTTGGCTCTGAGTTCCATATAGGCGCTGAGGCACGCATGCGCCCCTCAATAGATACAAGTAGTTAATGAAACAAACCACAGCCCCTGGCGCCTCCCCCAGGCAGCCCCAATGAGGCCAGAGTATATGCAACTCTGTCCCCTACACGGATTCTGCTGACCTGGTCTGGGACTCAGTGGTCAGGAAACGGCAACCTCAGGCCAAGAACAGCATTTGCCTGTGTCATCACATCTGGCTATCATTGCGTGGGCTTTGATGCTTACACAAGTATCGAATCCAGTCCTGACATCAGTTGTTCTTTTAAGGAGAAAGAGAACTCATTATCTAGTGAGCGGTATGGATGCTGCGACCAGGCCAGAAAAACTGGCACGTGAAAAATGGTTGCCACAGCAGGAAGCTTCGAGAGTTGGACCGTGGTGGCAGGAAGGCTCAGGAGGTGGACACCGCAGCTTTCGAGGCTCTGATGGAATGAGGCCATCTCAGTTTGCACATCAGGAAGATCCCTGCACCTGGAGCCAGATGGGAAAGTTTATAGACTAGACAAAGGTGGCCTGTTGCCCACTGTAATATACCTGAGTTTTCTCGGACTTTTAATACTGCAGGCATCAGCAAGGAACAAGTCCCAGGTGGTAGGGCCTGGAGCAAGTGCTCAGCCTGGCCGGCTTCCTTGATGACTTTGTTACGTTGTCGAGTTTGGAATGAGCACCAGTATTGCCCCACAGGCAAGATGGAAGCAGTCATGTTGAGCTGGGTGCCTATTTCCCTTTGCTGAACCAGTATTTCCACCTCTCAGCTGGCTGTTCCTGTGGCCTGCAAGGGACTCATTAGAAGTGTCTTGTCTGGAAGCAGGCCCTCTGTCAAGGGAGAGAGATGTCTGTCCCCCATGTCCCCTCCTCAGTCTGTACCCTGTGGCCAGTGACTGATAGAAGGGTGAAGAATGGTGCAGGAACGGCTTCATCATAGCTGTGACAAAATGCCTAACAGAAATAGCTTAGGGAGGTCTTATTTATCTTGGCTTCTGATTTCAGCCCTTCAAGAAGGGAGGGCCTGGTGGAGTAAAACCATTTACAATGTGGACGAAGGGTGCAGAGAAAAGAGTGATTGCAGAAGCAGCCAGAACAAGATATAGCTCTAAGAAAATACCCACCAGTGACTCACTCCCTCTAGTTAAGGGCTACCTCCTTCTTTTTACCACCTCTCCATGATGCTGTTATGAGTTCATCAGTGACCAATCAGATTCATTAGATCAGAGCCCTTGTGATCTAATGAGCTCTTGAATGGCCACAGCAGACATGGCTAGAGCTGTGCGTTCCTGCGGGGGCCGGGAGCCTGGCTGCTCCTGAATCCACTCAGGCTGACAGTTCAGACTACAGCCGTCACAAACGCAGCGCGCCATGTTTCAGGACTGGACCAGCATAATCCAGCCCTCTGGAGGAAGTTCATGCCCAGCTGAGGCCTCGCCCAGCTTTTCCTCTTCCTGTTCCCACCCCAAATTCTACCCCTTTCTCCTTAGAGCACAGATCTGAGAGCTTGCATGTGACTTTTGAATCTGAACCCCGAGGGGGACCCTGACCCTCGGACCTTGAGTATGGGATCAGGCATATGTTGTGTGTATAGCTGGAAGCTCAGGATGAAGTCAGGTTCCTTAGCCATCACCCTCCACCTTATCTTTAGAAGACAGGGTCTCATGATTTGGCGAGGTGGGCTTACCCACAAGCCCCAGGGCTCCTCCTGGCTCTGTCTTCCCCGAGGTGGGCTTTTAATGTGAGCACCAGGGATCTGAACTCTGATCCTTGGGCTTATGCAATCATCACTTTCCTGACCTAGTATTTGCATATATTGTTTCTTCCTACCCTCTCATTTTAGAGAAGGGCAGACATATACTCACAATTGATTAATTTGTAGCACATTCAAGTACCCTCACATTCCCATGCACTGGGCGAAGACCCCCCCTCCCCTGCCCTCCTCCTTTTCCACAAACTCACTCTTATTGCACTGAATGCCGGCTGGTGACAGAACAACTCTGGGCAGCCATTCATACCCTCTATTATGTGCATATACAAACGAAAAAATTGAACTGCAAATCAATGGTTATGAATTTCACGTCACAGTGGGTCTCATTAGTTTGTGGATGTTGCTTTGAAATAATCAATACACTGATTGGAAAGCAATTTAAAATGTAGCCTCTTGCCTGGGAATCCAAATTACCATCTCTTTGCCTTGCTGTGTACACAAAGTCAACTTTAAATTGGATTGATGGAAGTGAACTCATCATTTGGTTCTCTTTAGCAGAGAACACTTTCAATAAATCAGCTGTAGGCCTGCTTAAGTCACTATGGTCCTCAGTGGAACACAAGGGATCTCTCTCTCTCTCTCTCTCTCTCTCTCTCTCTCTCTCTCTCTCTCTCTCTCTTTTTCTCTCTCTCTCTGTGTGTGTGTAGAGGTTAATCTTGAGTGTCTTTCTCAGTTGTTCTCCACCTTGTTCTTTGAGACAGGGTCTCTTGTTGTGCTGGGACCTGCCTAACTGACTAGGCTAGCTGGCCAGTGAGCCCCAGTAGTCCCCCTCTTTCTGTCTCCCTAGCTAGAATTGCACAGGTAGGGATTACCCGTGTCTGGACCCCATCTGACTTCTTATGTAGGCTCTGGACTGATGACATCATGTCCCCATGGTTGTTCAGCAAGCACCTTACTGGCTGGGCTGTCTCCAGCCCAGTGATTGCATTCTTTCAAGAAAAACTAAAAGCAATATGACACTGGGATTTAAATAGCTCTGCTTGCTAGCTCTGACCCCAGCACATAGTCTTGTAGAATCTCAGATTTACTTTTCCCTATAGTAGAGACCATGTGCCTTTTCATGCTTATCTTAGGAAACAAGAATGGAGTTAATTTAAGTGAGAAAGTGTCCTAAGGGTGCAAAGTACCAAAGGAAAACATCAGGTTCTTTTTTGGGACCTGTAGCCATCTTGTGAGCACCCACTATACTGTGTTGTAAGCACCTATTGGACTGTGTCATGAGCACCCATTTTCCCTTGATAGAATTCCTTCTCCTCTTCTCTTCTTTCTCTCAAGCCAGGCAAGGCTGTTTTCCCCTCCCCTTCTAGCGAAGCCTCTTTTCTTCTCCATGACTCTTTCGAGGTCGCCTGATTCACTTAGAATTCATTTTCTTTATGAGTCTGCCCAACAGGAAGGTATAAACATGATCCAATAATAGATGCTACAGTGCAGCTTGAATTTACAGGTACTTAACCAACCCCAGATGGCCAAAATTGAGACTAACACAGAAAACAAAATGTGTCTAGTCTCTTGATTTCTAGCTCATTCTGCAATGTGTTTTTTGTCTTCTTGCAACGATGATATTGCAAAGCCTAAATCAAGACTGAAACCCAGAAAAACAAAGCGTCTAGTCTTGATTTTTGGCTTGTTCTGCAATGTGATTTTTGTCTGCTTGCAACTATGATATTGCAAACAAACCCTGGTATTAGTATTATTTTTAAACAAATGCCCCTAGAATGCTCAGTATTTCTATAGTGGGATATTTGATGCTGGTAAGTCTATTCTTAAATCACTTTCCTCTTCTGAGGACTCAGCAGCTGAGGAGTCAGTAGTCATTGAGGGAAGGGTGCTGAAGACTATGGTAATGGATCAAGACTTGTGGCTTTTCAGTCTTCCTTTCTAGGCTCAGTGTCCACTTCTTCCTTTGTTCCTTCCCTCTGATTTCCAAGTACATATTATTCTTCATGATGGGTACTTCCATAGCAAATGCCAACAGCATTGGGTGTAATGGGCCACGTGTTTCATGCTATCCAAACACACCATTTATTGACACAAAACTAATTATCTTGAACTACACCGGAGGAAATAAAAAGATTAAGTGTTTACCCAGGAGAGCTTGCTTTTTCAAAATTCATGTAAGTCACCCTGAAACTTGTTTAGGAGACAGAGGCAAAGCATGTTGGCCACCCAAGAAACAGCTCAGGCAGGGCCTATACCTTTTGGAAGCTGAGATGATGAGCAACCTTGTAAGGTCTGCAGCAAGTACTGGATTAATTTGCTCGCAACACTAAGTCTGGGCTCGTGGAGGCTGCTTGATTCAACTGGATGCTATGCTTTTACTGTCCTGTGGAATGTTTAAGTTGTAGTCAGACTACTGTGCATCACGATGTCACCTCTTCATGGTGGTGAAACAACCGTGGTGACCATAATGTCTACATTTCTGTTTTTTCAGGAGGAGAGACCCATCACCAGTAGGCTGGACATAGTGGTCCAGTCAACAACCATCCCAGGGGAAAAGGGGTTCCTTTTCTGAAAAAAACCCACATGCTTTCAGATGTAGTGACTGTGTGGTGTCAAGAGACTCTTAATGGAGAAAAATGACCTACCCTGATACTATTCAAATATTTAAATTTAGAGGAATAGATTTTATGGTCGACATACTACAAATTACAGCATGAGGGGCTAGACTTGAATGGACTAACATAAATGTGTCTGAGAATACACTGGGTGTTAGTATCAGCAGCTGTAGCAGATATATCCCTCAGACATAAGAAAATGCATGTTGTTCAGTTGCTTAAGAGGCAGATAGATGCCTTGATTTGGGGGTTACTCTCTTGTGACTGTTGTTTCAGGGATGCACCTTGGCTCTTGCACTCCTGGGTCCCTACCATCTTCAACTTGTTTCCTGAGCTTGTGCTTTGTAATGGATGAGAGGAACACTGTCTGTAACTCAATGTGATGGCTAGTTTGTCAACTCGACACAACCCAGAGACTTCTGGGAAGGGGGCTTCAGCGAGGAGTAATCTAGATCAAGCTGGCATATGAGCATGCCTGTGTCTGTGTGTGTGTGTGTAGGGGGGTGGTGGTGTTTTGATTGTTTATTGATGTGGGAAGACCTAACCTGAATGTAAGGTGGCACTATTTCTGGGTTTGGGTCCCTGGATTACATAAGAGTACAGGAAGCCAGATAAGCAAAAGGCATATACAAATTCATTTCTCTTTGTGCCTGGCTTTGGATGAGATATGACTGGCACTTCATGGTCCTGTTGTGACTTCTCTGAAATGTTGGGCTGTAACCTAGGACTGTAAGATGAATGAATGGGCCTCTTCTCCACTGAGTTGCATTTGGTCAAGATACTTTGTCATAGCAACAGAAATGAAACTAGGGACACTCAGTGATGTTCCCACCTAGTTCCTAGAGATGCTGGAGATAAGAGTCCATCTGTCGGGCCAGAATGACAAGGGCGTGGGTTTGGGGGTGCCTAGCCAGACTAGGCTGTGGTCTTTGACCTCTTGTGCTATCTGTGTATGTTGGTTGGGATAGGGGTGCTAACGTACTGGTATCAGCTGGCACTGAAGCTGCTTTCAAGCATATGACCAGAAGAAGATGGGATTTGGGACTGATGGTATTCAGTTATTTGTAGTCTAGTTCTTGGGAAGAGTTAAAGAGAGGAGGGTCCAGGTTTCTTTGGGGAGGTATGCCTTTCTGACACGGATGCTGGGAAGAAGACTCTGGGTGAGGGGATCGCCCCTGAACTTTTTCTTACGATCACTTCTCCATCACTTCTCCTTACGAGGCCCTATCTCTCTGGAACTGTGCCTCATACCAACTGCACAGTGACATTCCTAACTTGACTGGACAGCTAGAGAGTGAAGAAAGGGCAGACACACAGACGTATACACAGAAAAGCCAGGGTCAGGTGTGCACACCGACTATGCCAACCTGAAAGCTCATGGTCCGCATTAAATATCGCACAGGGGGAGGAGTTAGCTAGGAAGGTGGCAGGGCTCTGAGGGTGAGCAGGCTCAGGCTCTAGACAGATAGTTTTCAGATACACTGTCAGAGTTGGAACTCTGACCAGAGACAGGGGAGGGCGGCTTGGCTAATTTCTGATGGGACTGAGGCATTGTACCTTGATGTGGCTGTGCCCTTATCAGCAACACAACTTCACTCAAGACTTCGCCTGGCCTTTGCACATTCACCCAGAGTTTCCTTGGCTTCCCACAATTCATAATCTTAAATTATTTACAAACTCAATGTTTCAGCCACAGAAATATTTCTATCAGAGAAGTCTGATAGGTTTAAACTCTCATACAAACTTTGGTGATTAGTCTTGACTGCCAACAGTACCCTGCAGGGAAGGACTCTGACGCTATATCCAGACCCACTTAGGACGGAAGGGGATAGTAATTGATTAGTGATGTCTGGAATGAGAATTGGAGGTTGAAGTGAAGGCCATTAATGTGCCGTGTTCTCCATTCCCGAGCTTGAAAACAAGGTAAAATAAGCATGGCCTGAAAAAATATACAGGGAAGCATATTCATTTTAGTTTGAATTATTTCATCAATTTTGTCTTCAGAGCAGCTGGGTTCCTCCACTTGAAGACGGAAGGCAAGTTTTAAATTGGAAAAGAAGAGACAGGTGATCTTGTAGCCTGACGAGCCCAGAAAGAGAAGAGGGGCCTGCGGGTGCAGTGAAGCAGGAGTCTGAGCTTTAATTCTTCCTTTGCCCCACCTACATGACTTTCTCCGTGTGGATGTCCATACTGTGGGTGGCGATGCACATGACACTGTCAGTGGTCCCCAGCCTTTGCTTCAGCCTTAGTTCAGCTCAGTGAATTTAACACTGTGTGTGTGTGTGTGTGTGTGTGTGTGT
>NC_034599.1:106554590-106570168 GCF_900095145.1 Mus pahari | reverse complement strand
TGTGTGTGTGTGTGTGTGTGTGTGTGTGTGTGTGTGAGAGAGAGAGAGAGAGAGAGAGAGAGAGAGAAAGAGAGAGAGCGAGCTCAGTGAATTTTAACACTGTGTGTGTGTATGTGTGTATGTATGTGTGTGAGAGAGAGAGACAGAGACAGACAGACTCAGAGACAGACAGACAGACAGACAGACACAGAGAGAGTATTCCTTTTGCTTTCTTGCCCTTCTACTCCTGGCTGTGGCTGTGCCCTCCATGGCCACTGCTCCCTCTGTGTAGCTTCTTCATTCGTGCCCTTGCTAAGTTCTAAGAAACCCATCTTCTTGTATGTCTCTACCAGTGTTGGAAAAGGACAACAATCCTCATTTCTTTGCTTAACCCTTTCCATGTCTCTGGAATCAGTCTCTTCTCAAAACCTCTTTATTTGGACCATCCACCCCCACTGAACCTGGACGGCACCCTGGTCAATGCAGGGTTCTTGGGAACCCAGATGCTGGAGAGGTAGGTGCACTGTGGCAGGGAGTCTAGAGCAGGGGTTCTCAACCTGCGGGTTTTGACCCCTTTGAGGAGTTGTGTATTAGGTATTCTGTATGTCAGATATTTACATTATGATTCATAACAGTAGCAAAAGTATAGTTATGAAGTAGCAGTGAAATAACTTTATGACTGGAGACACCGCAACACGAGGAAATGTATTAAAGGATCGCAGCATTGGGAAGGTTGAGAATTACTGATCTAGAGGGACCAGTTGGTCATGTTGGTCTCATGTAGACCAGTCCTTCACTAAGAACAGCCCTCCTGTTCAGAGATGTTTCTGAGTCTAGCCAGCTCAGGAACAAGTTCCATCCTGCTGCAGGGCAGAACCTGAGTTCATGTTGCCAGGATCCAGAAGCATCTCCTATCCTGCTTCTTCAGGTGTCTCCTGTTGGTCTGTCAACCAGTAAAGGATGTAAAGAGGAAAGCTGCTCTCTCTCCCTCTCTCTCTCTCTCTCTCTCTCTCTCTCTCTCTCTCCCTCCCTACGTAAGTACATACGTACCTACCTTCCTATCTATCCATGTAAGGTACACAGTTGTAAATGCATTGCTGGTCATTACTTACATTGACTGTATGCAGCTTGCCCACTCCTTTGTTCCCTTCCCATTCTAAATTCCAGACCAGAGTCCCCAAGGGGTCCTGGCTGCAAAAACTGACTCGAGGACCTTGAAACCAGATGACCCGGATAAGCCCAGAGACCAATGTTAAATTCCTTGCTTAACCCCTTATGTCAAAACTTGATTGGTCAGTGCAACAGCCCACCCGGATCCCCCTCGCTTTGTGTTCCTATCCTATAAAAATGTTATACCATCTCCCTTTGGGGACATGGTTCAGATTTTGAACTAGCTGCTTCCCCTCACACACAGAAAATAAGCTCTCATTTTTTTTAAGCTTCTGTCTCTGAAGTGAGTTTTCTCATCTTCTACCCCTAACTCTACCCTCCCTTCTCTTCTTGTACCGGGTATGGCGTTTTCCTTGGCGAGGGGCTGTGAAATCCAAGGGACTGGTAAGATGGCCCAGTGGGTGAAAGGTGACAGTCTTGACTTTGATCCCCAGAGCTCAAGTAGAAGTAGAAGACAAGAGCTGACCCAGCAGAAATGTCCCCTGACCAGACATGCACACTGTGGCAGGCATGTACACCATACTAATAATAAACAAATAAATAAATAAATGAAATCTTACAGCATCCTTTTAGTAGTTCTTGGCCCCAGCTCTCCAGCTGTAAGGCTATGTGGGAGAGATCTGAGAAATATGATCAGGTTCTGGGCAGCAGGATTCACAGATGGATGCCCTGAAGGTTCATTACTGACAGAAAGAAGCACTTGTAATTCATGTGATTTCTTCTGAGTCCTAGCCAGCTGCCAGCACCGGTGCTTGAGCAAAGACAGAAGGACAGAGGGACAGAAGGATGCATATCCACCCTGCCAGGTCCCACTAAGAGTAGAGCAGTCCGGGCCTGTGTGTTTTTCTGTCATGGGCTTGCACCATAGAGGAAGACAGGGTTTTGGTTCAGGATATGCTTGGCGCTAGCTTTCCTGTTGCCAGTAATGTTCGGACATTTGAGCCCAAAGTGACCCTGACCCAGTCGTTGGTTCAAAGTCTACTTGAGAAAAACAAAACAAAACAAAAACTAGAAAAACCGAAACAACAACAACAACAACAACAACAACAACCACCACCACCACCACCTCAGCTCAAGCTGCACAGCCAATGAATGCATCAGGAGGCTGGGGCTGCACAGCATGGCTTTGTGAGAAGAAGAGACAATTCTTCCCTTTCCCTTTCCCTCCCCTTTCTCTTTTCCAAAGCTGTAGAATCCACGCCATTTGAGGGAAACCTGACTAGTTTTCAACTGGTCTCAGAGAGTTTAGTACACTTTCCCTGTTCTTCAATACATGTTAAATGTTATTCCTCTAGCTCGTTTGTATGTTCACCAATTTTTCTGGCTAGCAGACATTCTCGGTCACAGAATTACCATGCAACCCTGGGCTCCTGATTTGTTCCTGATGTGCTCTGTCAGCGATGACAGTCTTTGAAGGAGGGGTGGCATTTGGTGTGTAGACATCTACCTACCAGGGCCACTGACAGTCTTCCTGCTGGTGGATGTGAACCTGCATTGACCAGGAGAGCAGGCACCAGTGTGGGCAGGAGGGTCATACTGGGCCCCCTGGCAATGGGGGCTGGCCATGGATTCTTCCAGAAAGAGCATTGAAAACAGAAAGTCACATGGTTTCAATCTCATTTTCAGCAATAATTTCAGACTCCCACTCTACAGAACTGTGATTTTTTTTTTTTTTTTTTTTTTTTTTTTTTTTTTGGTTTTTCGAGACAGGGCTGAGCTGCTAACGAGAAACGTGACTGGCTTAGATTTCACCTTCTTCATTTTCTCACTGCAGGCTGATGCAGATGTGTTAATGAGCAATGGGAAGAGAACAAAAGTTCACAGAGAGGTGGGAAGAAGGGCTGGGGGTCAAGGCCCTGCCTAAGTGGGAAGGTTAGAAAGAGCATATGAGGTGTGATCACACACACACACACACACACACACACACACACACACACACACACCTGCCTGGCTCTGCACGGTGAGCAGGCTAGCCATCACTTAGTCACAGCCCTGAGGGAGAAGGTGACGCTGGGCTCCCTGGGTTTCATCAGGATCCAGAATTCTAGGGCCCTAGGGAGCATCCGAGGCCTCCAGGGTTACCCTTACCTGCCTTGCACACAAAGAAAGTGACTGTGGAGGACTGTGGAGGACTGTGGAGGACTGTGGAGGAAGGACAGTAAGGAGGAGTGCAGTGAGGGGAGGACTATGAGGAGCAGGAAGATTGTGAGGAAGGATTGTGATGAAATGGATTGTAAAGGGGAGGTCTGTGAGGGAGGACTGCTTCGGAAGAGGACTCTAGAGGACTGTGAGGAGGAGGACTGAAGGAGAGGACTGTAAGGAGGATTGTGGTGGAGAATTGCGGTTGGAACCGTTCATGAGAGGACTGTGAAGATGGGCTCATGTGAGGGCAAGGGATTGAGATAGGACTATATCAGGGGAGATTTCTGGGTCAGGGAGCCTCACAGGACGAGGATTGTCATGGGAAGGGACTTGGGGAAGTGGACTAGGTAGGGAGGATCGAGAGAGAATTCATTGTGAGGGTGAAGGCTGTGAGGACAAGGACCATGATGGGGGAAAAGTCAGGGGAGGACTCTGATGGGGGTAAAGCTGTGAGAGGGAGGACTCTGAGAGGGGTGGGATGGGAGGGAGGACTCTGAGAGGAGGTGGGGTGGGAAGGAGGACTTAGAGAGGGAGCAGATGGGAGGGAGGACTCTGAGAGGGAGAAGGATGGGAGGGAGGACTCTGAGAGGGAGAAGGATGGAAGGGAGGACTCTGAGAGGGAGAAGGAGGGGAGGGAGGACTCTGAGAGGGAGAAGGATGGGAGGGCGGACTCTAAGAGTGAGCAAATAGGAGGGAGGAGTCTGAGAGGGAGAAGGATAGGAGGGAGGACTCTAAGAGGGAGCAGATAGGAGGGAGGACTCTGAGAGGGAGAAGGAGGGGAGGGAGGACTCTAAGAGTGAGCAGATAGGAGGGAGGACTCTGAGAGGGAGAAGGATGGGAGGGAAGGTTCTGAGAGGGAGAAGGATGGGAGGGAGGACTCTGAGAGGGGCTGAGGTAAGAGAATGATGACCATGAGGGTGGAGGAGGGAGGACTATATGTAGTTTTATGTTAGATTATGTCTGAAAAGGTTTCCCACAGAGCACTCAATCACATGCTGCTGCCCAGCTAAAGTGGTTTGCAATAAGAAGATGTGCTGCTCTTTTCTACCCTGCTACCTAAACTGGGCTTCAATAGACCCAGCTCCCAAACAGGCTAGAGCTTCCAACATCACAGATCACAGCACAGCTGGACGTCCACTACTGCACCTTCTGGGTTCCTGCTTGGGTTTGGCGAGTAATGTCAATGCCTAGTGACAGTGAGAATGGAGATGGGAAGCAAGTGAGGGGCTGAAGGAACTGAATGGTAGCTAGATGTATCACACTGACCTTATCATGTTCTGCATTTGGGGGGTGACATCTCCATCAGGGCATGGAGATGAATCCCCTGGAGACTGAATTCATTACCCTATGGAAGACTTGCTATTGTATATTGAGCAAGGACAAGGTGTGTCCACATCCAAGGTCTTAGTGTCATGGTGGCAATGGCGGGGTATGAACCAAAGGTTGTCTGAAGCATGTCAGCTTTTTCCAATCCCTTCCCCAAGAACAAGTGTCCGAGGGTCTCATGGACATTTTCCTGCAGCGCCTCAGAGAGGAGGAAGGAAAGGACTAGATCTTAGTTGCCATTCATTTCGCCTGCCTGCCCTCCCACCATACCTAGGAATTCAAACGTTCAGGAAATTAGTTTGTTAACCAAATGGTGAAGTTAATGAACCCATTGATATAAAAAGAGAGACAAGTAATAACTTTATGTGTGTAATTAATTAGCCTATGTCTATGAAGTGTTCCAAGTCTGTGCCACAGATATCTTGTGGTAATTATTATTACACAGGAAATACAGCTGGATTTCTTGACCCCTGTGCACTTAACAGCTCTCGTTTAATGGCGCATTGATCACAGCTATATTTTATATGATCAGCGTCGATTCACTTTTAGCAATACCCTGAGATACTTTTTCATGCCTTTTAAGACTTTCCTTTAGAAAACCAAGCTTTCCTGTTTCTTGTGTTTGCAAATGTGAGAGGCACTGAGAAGCTTCTGGAGGTGTCTGGGAGAGGGCGGCGTGGGTCTGTATGGAGACGGGCTTCCAGAAGACGTATCTCCTAGTGTCATATAGATTATAGGGAATGTGGCTGGAAGGAGGGCATCCACTACAGTGTGTGGTGACGGGCATTTTAGCAAAGGTAGTTATTGGGAATTAGGGAAATACAGCTTAGAGCAAAAATTGCTTTAGGAACTTTTGAAAGTGATATTTGAATAGATGCCCTGGTGTGCTAGGGCAGAGCTTTGAGGGTCCTAACTTCCCTGTGCTACAAATGAAGAATATCCTACAAGCCTCAGTGATGAACGGTGAATGATCCTGGAGAGCTGCTGTGGACACAACAGAGTGTCCGTAGGCACCAGAATAGCATCGCGAGTCTTTGACACATAGAGCCATGCCTTTCTGAGGGGCTGCCTATCCTTAATACTTGGTGTGTTGGCTTGAACGAGATTATCCCTCACAGACTCAGGTAATTTGAATACTAGGTTCCCAGTTGGTGAGGCTGTGTGGGGCTGTAGTGTGGTCTTGCTGGGTGGGCTTTGAGAGTTCATAGCCTTGACCCACTCCAAGTTCACTAATATACTGATAATAATAATAATAATAATAATAATAATAATAAAAGAGTTCTCCCAGTCTCCTGCTCTGACTTCCTGCTGTCACCTCTCCCCCACCACTATGCATGCTCCCTCTGCAACTGCAAACTCAAAAACACTCTTTCTTCTGGAGGGTGTCATGGCCATGGCGGTTTTTTTTTTTTTTTTTTTTTTTTTTTTTTTTATTGTAACAACAGTAGAGTGACTAACACACTTGGATTCTGTTATAGTATTGTGGGTGTGTGCACATATCCAAAATAATATTTAACCAATGTGCACACATTAAATATCTGTATTTTTGTACATACCTCCTTAAAGTTAGGTTGCAGGATGCTTGGGTGGCATCACAGCCCTATAAATGGACAGAAGTGAGAAGGATTTGGTAGGGCAAAGGGCATTTGAGTAAAAAAAAACAATGGAATTGAAGAGAAAAGCTCCTATGGTGGGTGTGTGATATCTGGAGTGGCAGCAGGTACTGTGACACAGGACACACGGCGGCAAGAACAGCCCGTGAAGTCTCACCTGTTGGCTGGTTCTTGCTTTCATGGAGCATGATAACCACATGTGCCAGGCACAATGTTTAGGATGGTGCTTTGGAAAAGTCAGGGCATGATGTCCTTAGGCTTAGGTGTCCATGGTGGGAGGTGGAGGAGTGCAAAGGACAGGGTACACTGAGTCACGGGGAAAGCTGGAGTGTTGGCCAGCATGAATTCTCAGGACTAAGGCTGCAAAGGGACTCTTAAAGTCTTGGACAAGCTGTCATCTTTCCCCAGCATGTGGGAAGAAGATCAAACTAACAACATTTGATTTTCCAAAAACCAAAATGGAGTGGGCTGCTACCTACAGGCTGAAAGGAAAGAAAAATTCTAGAACTAGAGACTCCCCTTGCCACTGAGGATCGCTTTGCAGAGCTTTATGCAGTAACACTTCTGCCCAGCACCCTTCCAACCCCCAACCCCATTCACTAGTCTAGCACTGCCTCCTCCCTGTGCCTACATGAACTATCCCAGCCCCACCCCTCATGCCTGCATGCACTATCCCATCCCATCCCCTATGCCTGCATGGACCAGCCCAGCCCATCCCCCACGCCTGCGCGCACTACCACAGCCTCTGTATCTGCATTCATTGCTATTCTACTTTCTCACACCCCAGCAGGACGGACTCATTTATCACAGTTTTCTGAAAAGTTCTTTCCTCTCCACACTTCTCTGTTGTAGAGTACCATGAACTTTTAAGGACAGAAATTCCAGAGTTGGTTCTGGGTCATGCTTGACTTTCGGTGAGATGGGATCCCGAATAGAAGTGTTCCATATAACCTTTGGCTCTTAACAGTAACCAGGGGGCATTTCGCTTTCATTTTTTCCAGGCTCCTCAGAGCCCAACTGTGGTGGCTAATCATGGTTGTCAAGTTGATGTATTTAAGAGGAGGGAGCCTCAGTTGAGGAAGCACCTCTGTCACACTGCCCTGCACGCATGGTGCTTTTTATTTAAGAGTGTGTGGCTTAGTTAACCGTGGAGGGCTGGAGTTTAGAAGCTAGGAGCTAGGGGAACAGACATTGATGGATTTCCTGTTGGATGGTGTGTGTGCATGTGCATACCTGCATGTGTGCACACATGCTCACATTCAGTGTGTGTGAATGCTGGACCGCCCATGTCTGGAGGTCAGAGGACAACCTTGGGTGTAGCCCTGACCTTGTGCCTTGTTTGAGATGGGGTTTTTCTTTGTTGCTTTCTTCTGTGTAAGCCTGTCTTTGTCTCTCATCTCCTTGTAGGAGTGTTGAGGTTGCAGATTTGTGCTACAGTGCCTGGCCGTATATGGGTTCTGGGAACACACACTCAGTCTTCACACTTTAGCAGCAAACACTTAACCCACGGAGTCACCGAACAGTCCCTGGATGGCTGTTTTAAAAGATTAAACATCTGTGGCATGCCATGGCAAGCCACCCACCCCTCCTCTGCTTAGCTGACCTCCCCCTCTCTCCCCACTACTTTATTTCCTTCGTTTACAAAGCATCTAGCCAACACTGTCATTTAGTTCCCAGGCTCTTGCTGCCTTATAGTGACCAGGGGAAAGGCCACCCTAGCTACCTGGCCTCTGGTGCTCACCTGCGTGATGTGTGAATATTGGAGTCGCTTGTCCTTGGGACGGAAGTTTCCTTTCCCACACGGAAGTCTCCAGGCCCACCTATGCATGTACACCATGCTAAGAAGTGATAGTAAGATCCCTCACTCCTCATGCCTCTTCCCCCTGTCCCTGTGGAGGGCAAACAGACAGACTGGAGGCAGGCATGACCTTAATGAACTGAACCGCATCTAACCCGTGTGAATGCCCACTGCATATTAAGTAACAGCAGCAATTGCGAAGTGCCCATCTCACTTGGAAGGGAGTGCAGGAGTTTTCTGTTTGTACCAGCCTGCTCCGGAGCAGGTTGAGGTGAATTTCGAAGCTATTCAGATCACATGACTCCTGTGAAACCCACCCATCCTCTCCCTGGGAGTGATCACTCAGTTTGCGGATGCTCAGTGGTGTGATGTGTTAGCCTCCCTCTGAGTTTTCTGGATCTGGGAGAAAGGGGTTGTATTAGTGAGATATACACTCAAGCAGGGGGTGAGAAATATCTGGTGGCTCTTCTGCCCAGCTCTCTGCTTCTCTTTCTTCCTCATCAAGCATACTCTCACATTGCTTCAGGGGCTCTGAAGGAAGCCGCTGGACAGGCTGGACAGGCTCAGTGTAAAGAGATGCTATCAGAAACAAAAGGCCACTAGCTCCCAAGGAAATAGCCAGATTCTGCTATCAAGTGAAAAGAAAAGATATTTACTGTCCCCATGGTGTGTGTGTGTGCGTGTGTGTGTGTGTGTGTGTGTGTGCGCGCGTGTGTGTGTGTGTGAATATGTATTTATGCTGTGTGTATGTATGTGAGTGTGTTTGTATGTGTGGTATATATGTGCATGGTGTGTGTGTATGCATGTGAGTATATATAAATGTGTGTGTGAGTGTGTGTATGATTCATTCATTCATTCATTCATTCATTCATTCCTTAGGTTTACTATGTGCCAGATATTGGGAAAGATGACAAAGGAATCAATAATACACAAGGCTACCCTCAAGTGTCCTCCTTGCATACATCAGGACATAATAATGATGAACTTTCTCCTCCCCTCATGATAAATATAACAGACATGGGCTGAGGGTGGGCTGTGAAGCAGGGTGGGCCCCAGATAATCCAGGTTAGCGCAGCCGCAGACACCTTCAGGAGGATTGGATTTCCAAGGGGGTTGGGAATTTATCAGTTGGGGCAGGGACCTTTTCGCTCTTACATTTTTTTTCTGCTCCTCACCTCTTCAAAATTGCAGTTGTTACCATATCTTATCAACCTCCAAAGAAAGGCCCTTTCTTGTCTGTGTCTGCACCCAGCATCATCACAAAGTTTAGTATTTAACAAGTTTCAAAGGTGCTATCGCTGACACGGGAGTTACTTTTCTCCTCGCTGTGACACAGTGCCCGACGAAAGCAACTTACAGAAGGGAGGTTTATCTTCACAGTTCGAGGGTTCAGTCAACTGTGGACAGAGAGAGAGAGAGAGAAAGAGAGAGAGCCATGCATCAAGAACTTGAAGAGGTGGCCACATTCCCTCCAAGTCAGGAAGTAGAGAGCTATCTCCTCATTTGGGCCTGAATATGGAGGAGAGACACTGACTGTGTGTGGCCTAGTGGTGTGCTCTGCTTGGATGGGTTCATCTGCCTAGCTTGTTCCTGTTGCTCTGTTTCTGAGGATTTCCCTGTCCACAACCACTGGTCCTCTCTCCTTTTCTCTCTGCAGTAGTTTTGTTCTATGTAATGGCTTCAGCAGCCCATTTCTGTGTGTGATTCGAGGAATTCCCAGCCTTTGTGTGAAGGTTACCTTGGGGGCAGAGAGAGCGGACCCATTCCTCACATTCATCACTGAAGGTCCGGACCAGCAAAATGCTTTCTAACACCACGATAGCGTTGAGGGAGATGTCACACATCCTACCAGTGTATCTGGGGAGCATCCTGAATTTGAGTATCGGGAAGCTATTTTGGAAAGATTGGGGAGGGAGTCTCTTTCTGCCACTGTGGCGGCAGCCACTCCACATACAGGCAAGCCAGGACGTGGCTGTTGCTGGGTAAAGTCAATTCTTACTTTATTAAAATATCCCTGACATTGGTGGTGGTGGTTGGGGGGCAGGAGGAGTGTGGAGAGTAGCCAACAGCTCAGTCATTGTAGACATCAGGCTCTGAGGACTAGGTTAGATGTGTGTATTCTAGGTGGCCCTTCATTTTCATTTCTTTGTGTGTATGTGTGTGGATATGTGTATGGATACATGCACATGTATGCAGCTCTGGATGGATGCAGAGGTTCACCTCAAGTCTTGTTTCCTAGGATACCCCGCATCTTTTTGTTTGTTTGGCTGGCTGCTTTTCTAGACAGTCTCTCATTGTCTGCCTGTGACTTGCAGATTTGACTAGGCTACCTAGCAAGTGAGTCCCTTGAGTGTGCCTGCCTCCAGCCCCAGCATTACAAGTGCAGGGCACCATACCTGGCTTCTTATGTGGGTCCCGAGGATGGGACTCTGGTCTTCAAGAAGAACCAACTAAGCCATTTCCTCTGCCCCGATTCTGTTCCATTCTTATTCCTGAAGACAAGGGAGGCCAGATGCAGGAAGGATGCCTGGCTGTGGTCCAGCAGCCCACGAGAGCTATCTTTATGACACATCTCTCATCCTATTTCTAGAGGTTGGCGATATGGTGGGGTTGGAAAGGAACAAGGCAGCTCAGCCACTGGGACTTGGACAGTGGGTACATTAGATATCATGGAGTATTCCGTCTGTAGTCATATCAGCGTGTCACCCACACTGAGGAAAACTGGGATGTATTAACTTCTGTAGACAGACGAATCTACAGTTACTCCCAGTGATCTTTCTTTAATAGTTATAACAGCCAGTGACTCTAAATCACTCTCTCTCCCTCCTTCTCTCTTCCCCTCATTCTCTCTTTCCCTGTAACCCTGCCTCCCTTTCTGCCTCTCTTATTTACTGGGGATTTGATCTAGGGCCTGACACACACCATGCAAGCACTCCGCTATCGAGTCATATACCCAACCCACCTTTCCCTGTTTATTTTGAGAGTGGGTCACACAGTAAGCTGCCTAGGCTGGTTTTGAATTTCAGCCCTTCTGCCTCAGCCTCCCAAGCAGCTAGAATTACAGACTTGCAACCACCAGACCCAACTAACATCTATTTATTTATTTATTTATTTATTTATTTATTTATTTATTTTTCAGTTTTAGGAAGCTGTCTGAGATTCTTGTCTCTTTTTAATCACAATGTTCTCTGACATCATCTCAGAGGCTGGGGGAAGAGCTGGGTTATGGCTACCTTATTATTATTTTTAAAGTTTTAATTTTTTATATTTTTTATGTGTGTGGGTATTTTGCATGCATGTAAGTCTGTGCATATCTGTGAATGCCTGATGCTCATGGAGACCATAGAAGGGCTTTGGGTCCCCTGGAACTGTTGTCACAGACAGCTAAACCTCCATGTGGTTGTCGGGAATCAGGAGCAGCCAGTGCTCTTAACTGCGGAACCATCTCTTCAGCCCCATGGCTATTGTCTATAAAAATGCTGTGCATAAATAATTCTGAGTTTCTAACCCTGCACGGAACTCCCCAAATTTATTATACCTATCCACAAACTCTCCAGGGGAAATAAGAATGACTAGTTTATTAGGTGCCCCCTTTTATGTAAATCTTCTTGCAGTTTTTCAACTACAGAAAAGAGTTCACAGTGATATTAGTACCAACAATTCCCTAAAGCTGATAAAAGTCGATCAGTCCTTCTAGTTCTAACAATGCAGAGAAAGGGGAACTATGAAGGTAGGGGTCAGGAAGTGCAGCCTCATGAGGAGGAAGCCACCCCAGACTGTTTGGAGACCTCTTATCAGATTAGATACTCTGTCATCAAGAACGTAAACCCTTGATCCAACGGAGGAATGGAGGAAGGCAGAAACCTTAGTTCCTACAGTTGCACATTCTTCTCTCTCAGTTTGTTGGATGGTACCTGTGGTGGTTTGAATATGCTTGACCCATGGGAAGTGGCACTATCAAGAGATGAGGCCTTGTTGGAGGAGGTGTGGCTTTGTTAGAGGAAGTGTGTCACTGTGGGGAATGGGCTTTGCAATCTCTATGCTCAACCTCTGCCCATTGGAAATGAGACCCTCTTCCTGGCTACTCTCCATGATAAGACAGCCCTCAGATCAAGATGTAGAACTCTTATCTCCTTCTCATGAACCAAGTCTTCCTGCATGCTGCCTTGCTCCTTGCCATGATGATAAAAGACTGAACCTCCGAGACTGTAAGCCAGCCCCAATTAAATGTTGTCATTTATGAGTTGCCTTGGTCATGGTGTCTGTTCACAACAGTGGAAACCCTAACTAAGACAGTGCCATTTAGGTTTATACATCATGCCAACAGCTTCTTTGGGAGACCAGATCCAAGGGGGGGACAAACAGACAAAAGAGGGAGTAAGAGTGGTGACATTAAGGAGGGACAAGTTACTCTTTTATAGCTGCTGGAGCCAGGACCCTGTGCTTTGGTTTGCCTTTCCCTAGAGAGAATTCCAGGTGACTGTGTACCCTGCTCCAGCCAATATTATGAGAGCAGGCACCAGTGCCAGTAGGGTAATTTTATTGGTGTATCCTCTGTGATATAGAACAAAGGCTGATTGGAAGTGACAGGGAACCCAGAAAGATAAAAACAAACTTGATTACTGCTTGGCTGTTTGTGAGGGTTTGGGCTGGGCTGGGCTGTAGGCTGGTGGCCTAAGACTCCTCAGCCAAGAAGACACCTGGGTAGGCAGAGAGGCTTGTGTGACCCCATAATGTAATGTCCCTGGCAGAGTTCCCTCCTAGGCTCCTTGCATTAGTTACTTGTATTGTTGCCATGGCAAGGCACTATGATACAAGCAACATAAGAAAGAAGTGTTAGTTTTGGCTCGCAGTTCAAGGGTACAGTCTGTGGCAGAAAGAAAGGTAGGGTAGCCTAGCAGGAGACGGTTGGTCACATTGTTTCTGCTGTCCAAAGCAGAGACCTGGGAGTAGCTTTGTTCTTTCTGCTCCATCCTGGCCTCAGCCGACAGAAGGATGATGCCTGCATCTAGGGTGGGCCTTTCCACCTCAATTAACCCAGTCCAGAAGCTTCATCAGATGGATCAAAATGTTTGTGTCTATGGCAATTGTAAATACTACTAAGTTGGCAATGAAAATTAACAGTGACTCTCTCTGTGATGTTGGGAATGGTTGTTCCCATTGGGGCATGGATGGCTAAAGAAAGCTGAGTGTGTCACACTCACTTTTGGGCTCTGTCTAGACTCTGGACCCTGACATTTGTCAACACTACTTAAGCTAAGCTGGTTATGTGTTCCTGCTGGGCGAGTACAAACAGATCCTTCTCAGCTTGCTATGTGGCCTCTGTCTCCCATCAAATTATTAACTCACTAAACAAGGCAAAACAAAAATGGTAACAATTTAATTATCAAGTCAAATTGAATCAAAGCAAACAAACTAATGATTAAAAGTTGTCTAATGGTCTGAGTTGACATTTCTCAAAGGAAGACCTGCAAATGGCCATCGGGTATAGAAAACAGTGCTCAACACATTAACCACTAGTGAAATGCAAATCCAACCCCCAAAGCATACTCCCTTATCCCAGTTAGAATGGCTACTGTCACAAGGAAGAAAACATTAAAAATGGGTAATGATGTGGAGAAAGGAACATGCGAAGGCTGTGAGTGGGAATGTAAATTAGTATAGTCATCATGGTGGTTCTCCACAAAATCAGCCATACAGTCTAGCCATTCCGCTGTTGGGCATGCATTCAAAGAAATGACTCAGAATGCTGAGGAGACCCGTCTTTTCCAGGTCATGGTGGTGTTGGTCAAGGGGTGGAGTGAGTTCATGGATAGGGGAGAGACATGAGTTTCATGCACCCAAAAGGACACTGGGTGTAACTTCATCCTTTTTACATCCTGGAGTTGGGAAGATGGCTCAATGGGTAAAGCACTTGTTGTGCAAGCATCTGGACTTGAGTTTGGATGCCTAGAACTCACGTAAACATGGGTGTAATCACATGTGTATTCCTAGTGTTCCTATGACCAGATGGGAGTCAGAGATAGGATAGTCCCCAGAAGCTACAGCCCAGATAGCCTGGGATATGCAGCTGAGAACAACAAGAGACCATGCCTCAAGGAAGATGGAAGGCAAAGGCTTACACCCTAGGTTGTCTTCTAATTTCCACAACTGCATTGTGGCATGTGCACTTGCACACTCTCATAGATCTCTCTCTCTCTCTCTCTCTCTCTCTCTCTCTCTCTCTCTCTCTCTCTCTCTCTCACACACACACACACACACACACACACACACATGAAAGTAAGAAATCTATCTTGTGACAGCATAAACGAGCCCAGTGGATATTACACTAAGAGAAATAAAACTGTATGCAGAAATATAGTAGACATATCAAGCATGATGTTATTCATGAAGAATTTTAAAAAGTTACACAGCTGGAGAACTTTAACAGTTGAAAGCTGCTGGGGACAGAATTAGTTTTCTCTAGGGAAATGTCTCCTGGTTGGATGCCTGTGCTCCAGGTCACAGCCCTATACCCAAGCACATATAGGCAGTGCTGATAGAAAACAGGGAGTCATAGAAATGGGACATGAAGTTGAATGAAGTTGGGAGGGTGAGGTGAGATGTTGAAGATGGAATGGGGGTTGATATGATCAAAATATATTGCATGTACTTATGAAATTCTCAAAGAATGTATGAAAGAAGAAAAAAATGTTTATAAAGTTGATTTTAGGAAAGTTGAGAGTAGAATAGTATTTCCCAGAGGTTGAGGAGAATAAGTAATAGAGAAGATGGGATGAAATTAGTCAGTAAATATAATGTATCCTTGTTTAGGGGGATACAGTCTGCTGTGTGTAGTAGGGTAAACCAAAGTCAATGCATATGGAATAATAATTTTCCAAAATATATAGAAAAGAAGATTTGAATATTCTTACTACAAAGACATAAAAGTATTTAGATAATGGATATACTGATCATGGTAACTTGATGATGAGTGGTATATCTGTGTTTTGACATGTTTTGTGACATGCCTTAAGCATGTGCTACAACTGTGTCAAATGAAAATAAAAGTGAAGTATGAAAACAGTGTAAAACTGAAACAGAAACCAGAACAATGTGCTCCAGCAAGTCCTATGTTCCGACAGGAGAGTGGCCTGACCTGGGAGTATGTGGCTTCAACAGTAAGCAACATACCAGGATTTATGTTCCAATTTAGTGATAGGTGGATATTGAGGTCCTGTGGGTACCAGATGGGAGTTCCAGAGTTGTTGTTTTCCAAAGAACAAGGAATTGGATGGGGACTAGGGAGTACAGCAGAAGAGATGGTTTATTGGGAGGGAAAAGAGTTTCCAATAGTGGGAGTGGCCAGAGCTAGAGAAAGGCCAAAGGCTCAATGGCTCCTGTTGCCAGCAGATTGGGACCCACATAGGCCACTTGAATAGTTTTCCTTTTTGTGCATACTCTGTTACTTGGCAACCTCTCTGTGTCTCTGTCTCTGTGTCTCTGTCTCTGTCTCTGTCTCTCTCTCTCTCTGTCTCTCTCTCTCTCTCTCTCTCTCTCTCTCTCTCTCA
>NC_034599.1:106540664-106554517 GCF_900095145.1 Mus pahari | reverse complement strand
ACACACACACACACACACACACACACACACACACACATACATGGAAGTTTTGATTCCACTCTTCACATCACTCTCTGTTATACTACCATCTACAATCCCTGTATTGTCTGGCTAATATGATGGTCATAGTGTCTAAACATTTGAATAGTTTATAATGCTCTGTACTTGCAGAGAGAGTATTAGTGATAGTGTCCTGTGTTCCCCTATGGCTACACAGCAGTCTCTAGATGGGAGGTGCAATTATATTGCTTGAAGTTCTGGATACCTGAGAACACAGGGCTGAGATGATCATGGACACAGGGATGGGGCTACCATGTATGTTTGGAGGAAGGTAGGGCCACTGTGATTGTTTGCCTTAGTTGTCAACTTGAGTAGACTTGGAATCCGCCAGGAGATGGAGGCTCACCCCTGGACATGTCTATGAATGTGGTTCTAGAGAATTAGCCAAGGCAGGGGTGGTAGTAGGGGTACAGTGGAGATCTTCCACAGATATAGGTAGCATCAGTCTGTGGGATGAGGGCTTGGCTGTACTAAAGGGAAAAAAGAGAGAGCCAGCCCGTCTGCCCCATTCCCTTCTTTGTCTTTTAGCCCAATGTGACGGACCCACCCTGCTTCACCATGTCCTTTCTGCTGCAGCAGACTCAATTTTCTAATCACAAGTCCCCAAATAAATCATTCCTCCTTTAAAGTGTTTACATCAGGAATATGGGTCTACCAGCGGTTCCTCATGTGGTGACCCCCAACCATAAAATTATTTTCGTTGCTAGTTCATAACTGCCATTTTGCTACCGTTCTGAGTTGTAACGAAAGCAGCTGATATGCAGGATATCTGACGCATGACCACTATGAAAGGGTCGTTTGACCCCAGACAGGTCACGACCCATGGAGAGCCTCTGTGAGACAGCAATGCAGGAATAGCCATTGCAGCCATTTTTCCAGCCTTCGTCTGAGGAGACATTCAGTTTTCTCCAGTGGAGAAGGAGGAACACTGATCTTTACTGGCGACTAGAAAACAAAACAAAAGAAAATGAAAACAATCCTGTCAGCCCTGAGTGTCCCATTCTCAGAGTCGCGGGAAATCATTCTCAAGTTACAGGTTTTTTTTTTAAACTAACATATTCTTCTCAACCAAGGGCCTCAAAGGTAGACATTACACGGAGTGTGAGCCATGGAAGTACATCTGTAATTTATGGTCAATGTACTTTGAAGGTGAAAAGCACCCTCCAGTCAGACAGCATTACTGAGCCTTTTGTCTGGTCCTTCCCTCCAGTTCCCCCCCTAGTTTGCTGGCTGACTCCAGTAACCTGCAGGAGAGATCTGAGAGAGAAGGAGAAATGAAGAGGCCATGCTGCAAAAAATCCTTCATTTATTATTAACTGAAATCTCCAATTGACTCGTTTCCCCCAGGGCTAGCGACTGCAATGGGACCATGGAATTGGTCCAGTTAGGCTAAAATTTTCAGAGAAAGAGTTTGGTGTAGTGGAAAGATCAATGAACCGGGTGAGGGAGAGCTGCATGTTAATGACACTGTCACACTCTGAGTCTCAAAAGTTCGCAGGGACTTTTGTCCTCTGCCTTTTTGCTAGCATTCGCTGCTTGCCATCCTGTGGCTTTTTGCATCAGTTTGGAAGGCCAAGGCATACAACAGACAGCAGAGGCATTAGGACTTGGTGTTGATCGGATTTTGTTACGTTAAAGACCATCCTTTAATTGTTATGGCTTAAAACAAAGCCGTTTTGTTTGGTTCCCAGTCCTCTGTATTACCTGGCCTTGGCTTGGGCTGGCTCAGCTGGTCATGGCTGGCTCTATGATACTGTGCCTTAGCCAGAAGATCTGGAATGACTTCCCTTGCAGGCCTAGAGGTGGCCAGTCAGCAGCCAGCATCTAGACGCTTGTTGCTTGGGGTGCCTTATATGTCCTCCAGCAGGCAGGCTCTGAATGAAACACATGGTGGACTTGGGGATCCAGGCTCAGAGGGTGGGCAAGCCAGAATGCACAGGTTCTTTTTAAGCCTCTGGTTATATCAAATTTGTTAATATCTAACTGGATATACATGACCTGTTGGGAGTCAAATGCTGAAGAAGTAGATTTCATCTCTGTCTGTCCATCCGTCTGCTGTTATCTGTCTCCTCTCTGTCACTCTCATTGTGTGTGTGTGTGTGTGTGTGTGTTTGTGTGTGTGTGTGCCTGTGCGTTCGAGAGTGTGCATGTGTGTGTATGCTGTGGATGTCAAGAAACACTCTCTAGAGTTATTCTTCAGGTTCTGTCCATCTTTGTTTTTTGATTTTGTTTTGTTGAATATGAGGTTTTTTACTGGCATGGAACTAACACAGTAGACAAGGTTGGTTGCCCAGTGAGCCCCAGGGATCCTCCAGTCTCTGTCCTGAAATATTGGGACTACATCTAGCTTTGCTTCCTTTCTGTCTGTCTGACTGTCTGTCTGTCTGTCTGTCTGACTTTTAAATGGGTTCTGGAGATAGGACTCAGGTCCTCAGGTCTGCAAAGCAAGCACCTGGCTCATTTGGCCACTTCCCAACCTCTCCTTATGTCTTGATTGACAGAAGTTATGGCCATCTTTGCAATCTCTCTTAGACTGGCTCGTGAGATGGTGTTGGATCATTTCTCAGTGTTCATTGTGGCCCACACATTATGCCAATCACAAAATTTCTGTCTTCTCAGTCTCCTCTTGACCTCACAGGTCCTTCATCAGCATAGCTGAGGAAGCAGCATCACCACGAGCCAGCTCCGCTGCAGACAGCAGATGCGGTAAAGAAACGTTCCTCATAAAGAGAGACTTCTGTGGCTTGACTATTTCCAGCACAATAGGGGAGCCAACCATTCCAAGGATCCCTGTTGCGATTCTTTTTGGAGAGTAAAGAATCCTTTCTTCAATGTCCCCAATCACCTCCTGGTGGAGCTGCTTGGTGGCTTGGAGCAGAGAGATTTCAGCATATCTGTGAGGAGAGAAGCTCCTGCAGCTTTAAAATTGCACTGCCCTAGGTTCAGATCTCACCAGCGATGCCATCTTGGCAAGTTATTTGAAGTCTTAAAATATACTTTTAAAAATCTGATTAGTAGATGCTTATCACCAGTGGGTTGTAGGTATGGTTACATGATAAAGGCAAATGTATAGAAATGGCCAGGTCTCCCACATGAATTCAGTGACTAAGGACAACTAATCCTTCTCCACAGCCAGATGTCACATTTTGTATAACTTCGTGCCCCACCATCTCCTCCCAGATACAAAACCCTTTGAAATATTTGTTTTCCAGTTTGGGAACCAGCTTGGCTTGGCTTTCTCAGACTGTGCTTTCAAAGACAGGCTGTAAAGCTTGATAGCTATTTTCATTCCTTGATCAAATTCTGGAGGGGAGATGAGGGGATGAATTCATAGCTCTGTAGACATCATGGGGCAAAAAGTCTGTACTAAACCAATTTAAAATAAATTAGCTGGGAATAAGGCAGGTGCTGCCTGACACAGGACGGGAAGTTGTCTTTTAACCCAATCTGCAGAAAGCACGGAAAGAATTAGCAAATTAGAAAAGTTACCCCAGATGTCTGGAGGCTACCAATTCCAAGATGGCCATCTGAGAGACTGCCACCAACTCTGGGTCACTGGATAGATTTGCAGTATCAGCACAGAACCCGAACTCCAAGTGGCCAATCTTCCAGGGATGTGAGAGCATCGGAAGAAATTTATAGCTGGCAAATTACAAAAGCTGCTCTAATTAGCCCCAAGAGGCAATTACATAAGAACTACAGAGAACATTGCCGACTTCTATCTGTTCCCTTCTTCGGGTTTTATATGAGGGCCTGGTAATGAATGTTCTTTAACAATAGGAGCCAAGAGACCTTCACTCTAATGGTACTCCTGAGGGATGCAGCCTCCTTTATTTGCAGTCTTGCAAAGATCAATAGGATGTATTGCTAAACCTCAGGACATGGTGGTTTTAAGTCAGAAGAAGCCCGAAGAGAAGAATTGTCCCTTAACTACCAGCTCCCCAAACATGAAGTAATGAACAAGAATTTCTCAAGTATTGTTTGGTTTTGAGGTTTTTTTAAAAAAAGGTTTTTTGAGACAGGGATTCTCTGTGTAACCCTGGCTATCTTGAAACTCACTCTGTAGACCAGGCTGGCCTCGAATTCAGAGATTTGTCTGTTTCAAGAATTTCAAGCATAAGTGGTTTCCTTGGGTAGTGTTCCTCAGTAGCTTTTTTTTTTTTTTTTTTTTTTTTTAGACAAGTTCTGTCATTTGCTTGGGACTCACTAAGTAGGCTAGGCTGGTTGGTCCATAAGTCCCAGGGATCAGGGATCCAGTTGTCTTCATTGCCCTTCTCCATCTCCTCAGTGCTGGAATTACAGGTGCTCACCACTGTGCCCTGGCTTAAAAATGTACAAGCACTGTGTGTTCTGGGGCAGGGGGCTCAAGTCCTCATGCTTGCTGGGTGAATGCCGTGGTGATGGCCGTAGGCCTTAGCACTCGGTGCTTCTCAGGCACAGGTTGCAGTGCTGCTTTTAAAGTCAGGGGCTGCGATGGCTAAATGGTCTTTTTGTTCTGCCTTTCCTGGGTTCTGGAAAAAAGTTCCTTCTTTAGATGACTTTTCTTTCTTCCTCCTTCCTTTCTCCTTCTACCCCAACTGCCTCTCTCCACCCCCCACCCCAATCTCTCTCACAGGGAACCTAGTGCTGCTCAAGGGCTGTTTAAGGTGTGTGACAGAGTTCATTAGGTGAAGGAGCAACATCAACTATGTCTTTCCGGAAACCAGAGACTATAATAGCTTCTGGTTATGTCTGGAAACCCTCTAGGGCAATGGTGGATATTCAGTCTCATCCTGTTATTTCAAAAATAAAAAAATCAGATGACATTCAGGACAAAGCAGTTACAGGGAAGGACTCTGTTTTTTTGTTTGTCTGTTTGTTTATCTCAAGTCTTGGTAATGGTGGATTTAAATATAAGCCACCCAAAAAAGCATGGCCTCCACAGGTCAATGGTTGCTATGCAGGGTAAAGACAGATCCCACCAGAAGATCACCCAGTTTCACTGAACAGTTGGCAGAGTCACCTGGCTGCTTTCTGAGAAATTGATTCCTGGGCTGCCTCCTAGGCCCTCTGAGTCACTGTATCTACCTTTGGACTAAGAAATCCTGAGGTTCAATAGATCCATAACTGCCTGTGTGAGCTGACAAAGCCGTTCTTGGCAAGAGGTCTTGGGCAGGTTCCTGTAGACTGTGGGCCACACATAAGATGTTGAGGGTACCTGTCTCCCTTTGTGTTAGGAGGAACATCCCACTTAAGAAGGATCCCCAGGCTTACTCTCCTCTCCTCTGAAGTAGAAAAGGGCACAGCAGCTGTTCCTCTGCCCCCTAGGGCTCCCAGTAGATGCTATTTTCCTCAGACATAAAAAACAATCCGTTGAAGTCTCTTGATCCTTCAGTGGCACTCTGACAGGATGACATTAATACCTGCTATCACAGTCCCCAGGGCTTCTCAGAGCCAAGCTCTGTTTAAGCCCAGTCCTTTAACCATGTGTATGCTACAAACAATCACAGCATTTTCAAGCAAATTGTTATCTTTGCTGGGCCACTCTGAGTGTTTTTCTGTTGACAATATCCAAAGAAGCAGGAGAGGTGTGAAATCTGGAAAGGTGTGGGTGCTCTGGTCTTCAGCAGCTGGTGTGTGTGTGTGTGTGTGTGTGTGTGTGTGTGTTAAGGAATCACAGCCTTACTACACAGCCATGAAAAGGAAGAAAGCCCTCTCCTTCCCAAGGGATTGCCCCTCCCTCCATCTCTAGTCACTCTGTGCAGCCTGTAGAGCTCTGAATTGGTTTGCCTCGGGACTGCTAAGGGGCCTGGCACATATACAACAACCAACCTAGTTTCATTTCTGTTGCTGTGATAAAAATACCCTGAGCAAAAAGCCACTGAGGAGAAAAAGGTGGTTTCCTTGCCTTATAACTTCAGGTTATGGTCCATCCTTGAGGGGAAGTCAAGTCAGAACTCAAGCAGTTAGTCACAATCTAGACCAGAGGCAAACAAAGCCACCCATGCAGCATCCTCTGAGGCATATATTTCAAGAGTCTCTGTCTAGGGAATGATGATGCCCACAAAGGACTAGGTCTTCCTACATCAGTTAGCAATCAGTCCCCAGCCGGAGTTCAGACATACTGACAAGAGACCTTGTCTAAGCAATCTTTCAATTGAAGTTCTCTCCTTACATGATTCTAAGTTGTTCTTTAAAAAAAAAATGTAAAAAAACGTAAGTTTTACTTAAAAATACACATATAACTATGGAAAGTTAAAACCAAACTTTGAATCCAAGTGGTCATTCAGGGCTGGCCTGCCTGAGTGCCCCATCTAAATGTTGAAGCTTGTCTGGGTATCTGGAATCTTTTTCTTTGTATGTTCCTTCCCACAGCCTTGTCTTCTCTAAGAAAATAGAACCAAATTCCATAGCTTCCAGTTGGGCCACTCTCTTTATTATTTGTAGTGCAGAAGTTTCTTCTTGGCACAGGGACTGGCATTTCTTGGATTCATTTCTCATATTTGGGGCCATTTTGTGCTCTGCCCCCTCTTGAGTCTATGCTATGCTAATGACACACCAGACAAAAGAAAAATAACTGGCTCCAAACTCCCCAGGACCTCGAGAAAGCAAAGTTTCCAATTAGCATTCTTTCCTTGGCAGCCAGACTTTATGACTAAGGAGCTTCATTGGCTTTGGAAAGTTTTGGAATTAAAACCAAGTGCTGAGAGAGATCCAGGGGCAAGACCTGGTGACTAGCAGCCAGGAAGGAGGGCAGAAGAAAACATAGCCAAAGAAAGGGGTGGGAAGGAGAAGAAAGCAAGGAGAGATTTTAAAAAAGTGCGTATGGAGGTAATCTGCTCTTCCCGAGATGGAGCATGTAGTGAGCTATGGTCTGAAAATTAGCAAATTCCAGTGGCTTGTCTTAATTTTTTCTTCTCTTACATTGTAGAAGTGCTGCTGAAGAAACAAAGTACTTTGTAACTCCTGCCTCTATAAAACCATGTCGTGACCTAGATAGGCTCAAGAACATATGTAAAATAGCCATGTAGAGTATCAGAGGTAGTATGGAATGATGAACTGCCACTGAACCAGATGGCTGGAATAAGACTGAATTCTCTCTCTCTCTCCTCTCTATACACTCACACGTTCCTCGTGGCACTATTGTCTGTCTCCCCTAAATCCCCAGCTGTCCTATGCCACCCTCTGATCTGCCATATTTGTGCTTTGGCCTGACTCAGCTTAGAATTCCTTTCCTCCTTTGCATAGGTGAGATTCTTAAAAGCAGAGGTGAGGACAGAGACCTATCTGATGAGTCAGGAGAAGCTGAAGGAAGAGTCAGATAGCCAAGCGGCATGATCCATGGAGAGTATGATTTCAGTAGATCATTTAGGGAGCTCTGGAGTCTACAATCATCCAGAGAGATGCCCCACTCTGAGGCAGGGACTTGAAACTCCTCCACCTGCCATCCAGAGGAGACCAGACGCTTGTATAAATGATAGGCTTGTCCTATTCTATCTGACATGTCTCCTGTCCGCTAGGAACAATTGTTCCGAGGAGGGGAAATTATATGTCATGGGAATTGATACCCATGGAGATGGATGATGAACATGAGCCCCAGGGAAAGAGAATTGGGTGGAGGGAGCAACAACAGCATCCCAGCCACTCGAGTACTTTACCTTGTTGACGTGTAGCCACTGTGTTCTCAAGATGTGGCTTTCAGCATCTACTCTTTGAGTCCTTCTAGACTTTTCAGTAAGTTATTATGTTCAGTTAGCCACCCAGACTTCCCAATATCTCATTTCTTAGTATGTGGAGGGAGGGCAGAAGTCTTTCCTCTGCATTCATCATCTCCTCAGTGGCCCAAAGCTACCTTTTCAATCTCCATCTATCTTTCCTATCCCAGGACACACAACACAATTAGGACCCATCAAATGGTGCTGGGGGTATGATGAAGTCTGTTCTTGGAACAAGAGTCATTTCTGTAACTCTCTGTGGGCTTGACTTCTCTCACCTCTATCAGCAGAGAATACGTTTGTCTACGAATATCTCAGTGAGCTGTTGAGAAGGCCAAGCCAGAGTACTGTCTCAGCCATGAAGTGTGATGTGAAAACCAGAGCTCGCTTTTTCTCCATTTCTGACAACACTCACAGCAAAGTGCTAGGTGGATAACTTGCAAATGTCCGCCGTGGACCTGTCCTGCTCCTAGCACCCTGGACAGTTCCAACAGCGCTTTTGTTTTCTCATTGGGCTGACAAGAATCTATCAGTAACGTCTGTGAGGTGAGGTGCCCTTCATCTCCTAGAGCAGGCTCTGCAGTCCGTGCGTGCATCAGTCCTTGTGGGCTGATGATGTCAGGGAGAATGTCTGTCTTCTCTGCTGTTCTTCTCTCTTGCTGACAGTTGAAGCCAAGCCTCCCGCCTCTGTCTCCCTCCACTCTCAGTCATCACCAGCTCCCTCTGATACTCAGATGAGATGGGAAGAGTTAGAAGCTCCTTGTTTTACAAATTAGAGAGACTGTGTTCTCAGGGGTTTCTGAGGTCACTCGTGTGATCTTATTTCTGTTTTTGCAATCCTGCCAATGGAAACAAAATTGCTTAGAGGAGCCTCACATGTTTGATATTTCCTTCAGCAATGATGAATGACACTTACATTATTAATGTCTTACTTTCCTGGATCAGGTAGAGAGGAAATACCACCATACTGGGCTCTTTCCTCTGGTCACTATCCGTCAGCATGATTAATTGTGATTTCAGGCAAATCTCTCCTTTCTGGGGAGGGGGGCACACTGTAGTTCTGAGGGGTTGAGAGGAATGAAGATGAAAATGGATCCAAGAAACAGATGCCAGCCCAGGGACATGGCTCAATGAGTAATGTGCTTGAGGACCTAAGTTCAGTTCCTCAGAACTCATACGAAGAGCCTGGTACAGTAGTACACACTTGTGATCTCAGTGCTGAGTAGCCAGAGGAGGCCCCATGAGGCTCACCATCCAGCTAGCTTAGCCTGCCTGACAAGCGCTAGGTCAACCTATGCTCATGCATTCACACACACACACACACACACACACACACACACACACACACACACACACGGGCAGAGAGAGAGAGGGAGAGAGAGAGAGAGAGAGAGAGAGAGAGAGAGAGAGAGAGAGAGACCCAGAATGATAAGATATTTGCTTTGTAAGGTAATGAGAGCAGTCCCTTACATCAAAGATGACCTCTATAGGGTGTTAGGATTGTGATGTGATGGGTGGGAGGAGAAGGAGTCTGGAAGGTAAACTCACTGCATCTCAGACAGACCACTGGGTTCAGAGAGCCCAAGATAGACCCCAGGGGAAGACAATGATCTTCACCTGTGTTGAGATTCCAGTACGGTAGGGATGAAAATGGAGCCGAGAGGCCCCCGGAGATCACTGTCTCCTTCACATCCATGGATGGGCTTGAAGGCAACATGGTGTGAACTGAGGGGTGTGTGGGCGGGAACATAAGGAGAATGCAGGATGGATAATTGTCTGGGAAGTCTGGGTCTGAGGAGGAGGAGGAGGAGAGAGCAGTAACTGCAGGGAATGTGGGTGGTGGGAAGGTATTTTTAAACTAGGGAAGGCTTGAGTCTGTTTTTGAGAGATGTGATGAACAGGAAGTCTTGACTAGATAGCAAAGAGCTGGATGACCCGACAGCCAGAGGACACCAGGGACAAGAGCCAGGACCCAAGAGGAATGACTCTTCTTGGATTTCACATCAAGAGTACACATGGCTTCGAAGACCATGCTCTTATTTTACCAAGACAGTGGATAACCCCTCCCTCACCCATAATACCCACTGTAAATATTCTCTGGACCTCAGTTCTCAGAAGCTGGAACTGCGAACATGTGCAGGAGGGAGAGGATGCATGTGTGTCTCAGATCCTATCACCACTTTGTAAAGGATTAGGCCCTCTCTGTCCACAGTGTCTGACCAGCTGTGACATTCACACCCAGAACCATCCTCTCTCATTCCCTGTGGGACTCAACTGGATGAGCTGCAACTGCAGGACATGTGATGGTCTTTCATGCCCTCATCTTCTCTAGACTCTTCTCTCTCTGGGTGCAGAAGGGGTGAACATTCTCTTCTCTAATGCCCTTGGTCAATGTTCTTAAGAGTGGTGTGTGTGTGTGTGTGTGTGTGTGTTCATGTGTGTTAGTGCAGATGCACATGTACCATGGTACTTGGGTATGGGGTAGAGGATAATCTCTGGTGTTGTTGGTTTGAGATCAGATCTTATTGGCACTGTGTAGCCAGCCTAGCTGTTCCATGAACTTCCAGGGTGTCTCCTGTCTGCCTTCCATATCCTCAGAGGATATGGCTTTTGTGTCTGAACTCTAAACTCATGTCCTCACACTTGTGAGCTCTCTCCCCAGCCCTCCATACTATTTTCCTTATTAATAGAGACACTGTCTCCATTTACACAACTTTATAGAGATGCCTAAGTACTCCACCTTCCTCCTCTGTGCTCAGTGGCCCAACTGCCACTTAATATAACTTCAAGATGGCTAACTACATTTGTAGGTGTTAGTAAAATTGGTGGTGACTATTGTGCTATATTTAAAAAAAAATCTTAAGATTATCATCAGCATCAATATCATCATTATTATTTTGATAGTTAAGGAATGAAATGAAACGTGGTCTCATGTTTTACAAGCTGTCATCAAACTTATGATGTAACCAGGAGTGACCTTTAAAGTCTGATCCCTTTGCCTATACCTCTGTTATCCTGGGATTACAGACAAATGTCACCACAACCAGTTTACATGATGCTGAGTGATGGACTCAGAGCTTCACGTATGCTAGGAACATGCCAATGAGCTATTTCTCCAGTTCTGAAGAACTAGTTTCAAAAACACAAATTAGAGCTAAATTTTAATCTCTCATGTGCATAACTAATTTTTAGAAGACCTTAAGACAGAAACCCACACATTTTTTTTTTTAATATCAAGAAAGCACACATCAATAAACACTATTCCCACACCACCCTAAACTCATCCCACCCAGTGACAGTGAAATACACACTGACAAGAGCAATAAGAAAAACAATAACGTGATTGCAGGATCGATGCCTATTTCTGGCTTCATAAATAAAGGACTCAGCTGCCATTGATGTTTAATTTTTGTAAACGCCTCTGGAAATTTAAGTATGGTAAGAAAACATTAGTCGGAGATAATGTTCAATTTCTCCCAACATAAGCTTTTAAACCTTGGCCGTGTGCAGTTTTCAGTCTGGGACAAATTCAGAACAAATCTCTCTGGAGCAGACTGTGGCGGGTTTGTTTTAAATAGGCTAGCTTTGTGTTATGGTTCTAGAGGGCAGGAAGGCAGAAATGACAGCAATAACAAGGGTAGAGAATGACAGAAGCCTGTAGCCTCATGTCTGCAGCACAGGGATGCTCTCCTCTATCCATGACAGTGGACACCACATATGCCACATGCCAAGTTTGGAAGGATCAAGGGTTGTGCACAGGAATGGTGGCCACAGCTCCCTGTTGGACATTGTGTTTGATGGCTTGGTATTTTTTTTCTCCCTACACCATTGCAGTGGTGTTGATTCATCTCCCTGGAGCAGTATTATCAGTACATGGGTTGAATAACAGACAATCTCCTGTTAGCTCTGCCCAGTCTATGAAACTAGAGAACTTTGAAGCCAGTCAGAGAGATTGTGTGTGTGTGTGTGTGTGTGTGTGTGTGTGACTGCCAGAGATCCATTCTACCGCCATCCCTCAGTCTGTTTGGGCCCTAAAAACCCCACTCTTCAGAACAAGCTCATTAGAAGAGAAAGCAAGGAAGCTACATCTTAAGTACTCTGTTGGATGTGCAGAAGTGGTTTTGGGACATCCAACTTGTATCAGATCAAGTGCTTGCTAAAATACCATCTTTTCGACTGCAACCTGTATTCTGAAGGTCTGGGAGTGTGGATGCAGAGATGTGAATTTATAACCAGTGCCATGTACTGTTGATGTTGCATGCCCGGAGACCGTCCTATGAGAACCCTTAGTCTAGGGTCTCTTGTTCCTGAAGCAGGACTGTCATAGGCCAAGAGATGATGCATCTTTCTGCACCTATAGGCTCAAGGAGAGCCAGGAAGCCTTGATATGCTGAAAGAATAAAAAAGAAACCTGTGTGTGTGTGTGTGTGTGTGTGTGTGCCTGTGTGTCTGTGTGTGTGAGTGTCTGTGTGTGTGTGTGAGTGTCTGTGTGTGTGAGTGTCTATGTGTGTGTGTCTGTGTGAGTGTGTGTGTGTCTGTGTGTGTCTGTGTATGTGTCTGTGTATGTGTCTGTGTGTGTGTCTGTGTGTGTGTGAGTGTCTGTGTGTGTGTGAGTGTCTGTGTGTGTGTCTGTGTGTGTGTCTGTTTATGTGTGTGTGTCCGTGTGAGTATGAGTGTCTGTGTGTGTCTGTGTATGTGTGTGTGTCTGTGTGAGTGTGTCTGTGTGTTTGTGAGTGTCTGTGTGTGTNTGTGTGTGTCTGTGTGTGTATGTTAGTGTCTCTGTGTGTGTGTCTGTGTCTGTGTGTGTGAGTGTGTCTGTGTGACTGTGTCTGTGTGTTTGTGAGTGTCTGTGTGTGTGTGTGAGTGTCTCTGTGTGTGTGTCTGTGTCTGTGTGTGTGAGTGTGTCTGTGTGTGTGAGTGTCTGTGTGTGTGTCTGTGTCTGTGTGAGTGTCTGTGTGTGTGTGTCTGTGTGTGTGAGTGTGTCTGTGTGTGTGTGAGTGTCTCTCTGTGTGTGTGTCTGTGCGTGTGTGTGTGTTAGAATGGATACTGATGTGGATTACAGTTCAGGTGCTTATGAATGTGAAGGCTAGAGACCAACTGCCCTTTATCAGTAGATATCCATCTTGTTTCTTGATGCAGGGTCTCCCACATTTATTAGGACTCACAGATTGGGCTGGGTCACAAGCCCTTAGGGCCCTCCTGTTTCAGCCTCCCTAACGCTTGGCTTTACAAGCATGTACCACCATGCTTAGCTTTGTTATGTGGGTTCTGGGGGTCAAATTCTGGTTCTCACATTTGTACAGCAGGCACATTACTAAACACACTATTTCCACATCCCCCTATTTCTTTGTTTTGTTGTTGATCTTAACGCTGAACACCCCATGTATTTCCTCTGTGGAATCTCCCCCTCATGCTTTCGAGAGTGAGCTCTATCTTCGCTTATAAAGTAACCAGGGCTTGTAAAGACTTGGCTGTTCCTCCCCATGCAAGCATTTTAACTGCAGAGGAAAGAGACAGCTCCCAGGAGCCTGCAGGAGCCAGGCAAGTCTGAGACCTTTCTGATAACTTCACAGCTGGGTTCCCATTTACTGTGGTGATGACAGTGTCATCCCAGACTGATAGTGACAGAGCATGCTGGTTCCCCTCTAATTTCACCCAAGCCAGAGCTCCCCCCACCACCACCCCCGACCCCAGAGCTTCATGTCAGAACCAGGAGGAGGGATTTGGACATCCAAGGGCAAGGCAAGACCATGAAGTTTTGACAATCTTAGACTGCTGTGGCTATTCCTGGACTGAAAGGGGAACAAAGTCTGGGAAGGGGACCACAGAGGGATTGCTTTTCTGTCTAAGAAGTCTGAACTTCTTGCTCTGCCCCTACACATACATCCCATGAAAAGCTTGGATTGCTTTCAGAATGCAGTTCTAACTCAACCCACGTAAAGCAGCTGGAGAGATCTAGACCCTTGACAGGATTATGGCATCTCAACAGTCTTCTTCTTCTCCTTCTTCTTCTTCTTCTTCTTCTTCTTCTTCTTCTTCTTCTTCTTCTTCTTCTTCTTCTTCTTCTTCTTCTTCTTCTTCTTCTTCTTCTTCTTCTCC
>NC_034599.1:106504075-106540364 GCF_900095145.1 Mus pahari | reverse complement strand
CTCCTCCTCCTCCTCCTCCTCCTCTAAAGGTTTATTTATTGTATTTGAGTACACTGTTGTTATCTTCAGACACACCAGAAAAGGTCATCAGATCTCATTATAGATGATTATGAGCCTCCATATGGTTGCTGGAATTGAACTCAGGACCTCTGGAAGAGCAGTCAGTGCTCTTAACCTCTGAGCCATCTCTTCAGCATGCATCTCGTCATTCTTGTGGGTATCATCTTTTAATGAGTTGGAAAGTACAAGTTTTAAGATTTGGAAGCCATTGTATCTTGCATCTCCTTGCCAGTCTAGTATGCAGCCAGTGTCAGCCATTGCTGCTGTGGCCCCCTGACATATCCGTTCCCTCTGCTCTCTGTTACTCTGAGGAAATTCACCATGAAAACACCTTTCTTTACAGTCCATGGCTCCTTTCCTTTCTGAGACAAGATCTTACATACCTGAGGATGTAGCTGAGTGTTTTATGTGTTTAAAGTGAACATGTGGTCCACCTATCTCTATCTCCTGAACCCTGGAAACTAGGATTACACGGTGCACCTCCTTGCTCAGTGTATGCAGTGTTGGGGATGGAATTCAGGGCTTCATGAGTGCTAGGTGAGCTCTCTGCCGACCGAGCCATAACCACAGCCTAGGCTTTTGTATAAGCTATCTTACAGCCCTGGGTGAGTGTGTACAACTGTTTCCCTCCTGGGTAGCTTGCATCCAGTCACAGGAGTCTGTTCCGTTCAGTTTCATGTTAGTGCTGTCTTGAGAGTAGGACATACACAGAAGGCACAGTTCAGGTACCTTCAGCAGAGAGAACCCTCACAGAGCAAAGAGATGGGCTGACCAGCAGATCAACCCCAGAGTACGACCAGCCCTCCCAAATCTCCTAGAACCCCTCCTTTATTCTTGTGTTAGTGGGGCTTACTGGTGTCCTGACCTCAAAAACTGTGGGTTGTGACTATCTCAAAATGTTGTCTATGTGGAGTTGTTGAATGCATTCACTGTTCCTCTCAGTTGCTTTGCTCACTGAAGTGTTTGTAAAGCTTCCTCATATCGGTACATACCCTTCCAGCTGGTTCATTCTATGGCTCTCTCTCCCTCTGCTTTGTCTGTCTGTCTGTCTGTCTGTCTGTCTGTCTGTCTGTCTGTCTGTCTGTCTGTCTGTCTCTGGGTGTGTGTCTCTTGTCTCTGTCTTTCTCTGTCTCTCCCTCTCTCTGTCTCTCTGTCTTTGTCTTTCCTCTCTCCTCTCCCTCCCCCTCCTCCTCTCCCTCCCCCTGCCCTCCTTCTCCCTCTCCTTCTTCTTCTCCACAATGCACACATCTCCTTTTATTCATCTCCTCTTGATGGGAATTTGGATTATTTTCAACTAGAACTGATGACAAATTTTGCTGCGATTAGCGCTCCTTTACACACATTTTGGTTCACACAACTCCCTTTCGGCTGTTTTGGCGCTTGTGAGAGGAATTGCCATTCCCAGAACTGGCAGATATCCAGCTTCAGTAGACACTACTGAATATTTCTAAAGTTGATTTACTAATTCTTATTTTCCCAGGAGAAAGCCAAGGGTTCTAGTTACAGGTATAATGTAGCAGGATTATTGTTTAGAAGCTACGGACACAAATAAACACTCAAATTACAAACTTTCTTTCGCTTCTATTGTGGTTTCCTTCCTGGTTTGCTTCTCTGTTGCCATAATAAACACCATGACCCTAAGCAACTCGGGGGGTCAGGAAAGAGTTTGTTTGGCTTACTCGTCCATGTCACAGTTCATCACTAAGGGAGCAAAGCAGGACCCTGGAGGTAGGAACTGAAGCAGAGAGCATGGAGAAACACTGCTTGCTCCCCCTAGACTAATCAGAGGCCTTTCTCATAGAGCCCAGGCCCTTCTATCCAGAGATCGTACTTCCTAAATTGCACTGGACCCAGCTACATTAATTCCAACCAAGAAAATGCCCCACAGACATGCTCACAGATCAGTCTGATTGAGGTAGCTCCTTAGCACATTCCTCCCTTCTGAGGAATCTTGGGTTGACAAGATTAGCTATCACGATTGGGAATTAGTTGTCCCTGAAAGAGATCCATGTGCTAAAGGCTTTATGCCCAGCCAGCAGCACTCCTGGAAAGTAATGGACCATTTAGGACATTGGTTCTCAACATTCCTGAAGTGGAAATTTTTAGTTTCTTCAGAGACTCAATAGTGTCATGTGATGTTTTTTTCTGGAAAATGTCTTATGAGAGGATGTTTTGCTAAGAACAGACGCATGGTGCTTCTCTGGAGGTAGCCTGGAAAAAGGTCATGTGATTTTTTTTTCTAGAGCAGATGCTTAAGAGAACATGAGATACTTGAGTATAATTATAGCCCGAGGGACAGTGGATGACACTGGATGGCATTGGTACACCTTGCCATTCTTTGCTGGTTATCATTTGTCATGACTTCATAGACATGCACCAAAAAACTTCTGGTGGTGTTCTGGTGGCTTTTTGCCATTTCTGTGGACTCAGGCCGATTGGCAGAGCCTTGTGGTTTCTTCTGGATCAACCTGCCATTTCTGATTCATGAATGACACTTGTGCGTGGATCTTGTGTGACCTGAACTGCCGATATCCTGACAACGCAGATAGGATTTGCTCCAATGTTTCTAAACACATCCTCCTTAGCTCTGTTAACCTTTCCTTTCCACTACCTCTGGTGGGTGGTGGGCTAGAAGGGACATTAAAACATTTAAGAATCCTTATTAAGAGTAGGTTTTGAACAATCTAAGCCTACATATTCCTGATGCTGTGACCTTTTAATATATTTCCTCATGTTATGATGACCCCCCTCACCATAAGATTATTTTCATTGCTACTTTACAACTGTAACCTTTGCTGCTGCTATGAACTGAAATGTAAATATTTGTGACTTCTGATGCTCTTAGGCAACCGCCAAGGGGGGCACAACCAACAGGCTGAGAATCGCTACTTTAGTGGGTGTGTCCCAGTGGTAAGGGGTTAGGGCACTGGGATACCGATTCTTTCCTTTGCCGCTCCTTTTTCTCTTAGATACTACAAGACGAGAAAGGTTTTGCTACACTGGCTCCTCACCATGGTGTTCCCTTTGTCTTCAAGTCCAAAGCAATAGGGCCAGGTGATCATGGACTGAAACTGAGTCAGAGCAAGCCTGTTCTCCTTTTAAGTTGCATCTCAAGTGTTTTGTCCTAAGGCCAGCAGACAAACACATTACCCCTCTCTCACACCCAAACCATACTTTCTGACTCTGTGCATCTGTTTTCCTGTTGTCTTATGGGGTGTTACAGAAGCTTCTAGGCTATTCCATTAAATGACCTCACCAATCGAAAAACAGAGAAAATAAAGCTATACAGGCAAGGAATACTTCACTCAAGACCCTTTCAGTAGGAAAGGAGCATGCCATGGGCTCTGCTCAGGTGAAAGCGGAGCGAGTTTGAAGCCTTCGGTGAGCCAGTGCAAGAGTGATGGAAGATATCGTTCAGAAAGTTAAGAAGTTACTTACCCATCAGTGTATGGTACTTAGTGCTTAGGAAAGTTAGTCTCTTAGTGTCCCAGAGAGACTAGGAAATAGTGGCCTTAGTGGTATAGTGATCACATTTAAAGGGACGACTCCCAGCTTCTTGAGAAAGACATTTACAATTTATAATATTGGCAAGCTAGTACCCAAAGATGATTTACTTTTCGAAGAGACTAAGAAAGGATTTATACTGTCAGATTTTCCTAAAGTGAATCCTATAAGAAAGGGAAGTAAGAAAAAAAAAATCTATGGTTGGGCAAAACCAGTTTAAATTTTAGTCAACTCCACACTATTCACCCAATGAGCTCTGGACTCAGAGGTGCATGGGAACCACTTCACACCCGCATCCAGTGTGCTTGCCGATCTTCAGGAGGTGGGTCACAGAGAAGTTAGAAGAAGGATGCTGCTCATAGTGCTAATGAGAAGGGAGAGTGAAGGAACGACTGAGAGAGGGTCCCAGTCAGGGCTTTCAAATGGGTACCTTTCTCTGAGTCTAGGCCAGAGTAAGGGGCTTCCCCATCTCGGCAGAGTCTGCCTGTGATTGTGAGCTGTATCAACACAACCATTGTTTCTTTAATCTCTCTTTGAAGCACTTGGACCAGGGCATCACAGCCACATCATCACAACACAGGGTCCCTGACTCCCTATCTTTTGTTTTCTCACTTTCTGGAAAGGTGAAGATAAGGGCTATGGTATGATAAGTTGTGATTATTGTCTTTAAAGTGAGATTATAGGTAACTGTTTTACTTTAAACCTTTCAGTGCTAGTATTTATCATTCTGCTGTCTTAAGGTACAGTTTGTGAGACAAGACCATTTCTATTTATATATTTAATGTTTATTTCTTTTATGTGTGTTATGCATGTATGTGCATGTGCTTAGTTGGGGGTGCTCGTGTGTGTGTGTGTGTGTGTGTTTGTGCTTGCAGGCATGTGTGTGTATGTATGTATGTGCATGTGTTTGTGTTGGGGGTGCTCATGCATGCATATGTGTGTGTGTGTGTGTGGAGGGGGTCAGAGGCTGATGTGTCCGTAGCATTTACTTTTCTACCCAGTCTATTGTAACAGGGCCTTGACCCAAGCTTCAGCTCACTGACTCCCTAACCTTGCTGGGTGTCCGGGGACTTTCCTGTCCCCACTATCTTCCTAGTGCCACCATGTCTATTTTAAAGGGGAGGAAACTAGGGCTGAGGAAGGTTGACCTCATAGTGCCATGGGGCGCAAGTGACAAAGCGCCTGGGAAGAGAAGATATATCATACCGGTGATGGCGGAAGGAAGAAAGGAGATCAGGTGAAGGCCAAGCTATTTAATTTCAACGAGTGTGCTTGTGGAAAGACAAGAGGCCCCCCTCTCAGGAAGGTGCTCAGAGAGGGGCCCACCTGGAGTCCCAAGGGATAACCAAACTCAAGGCTGTGGGCCAGTGGGAGAATGGAGTTTCGCATCTGCTCTCTGAAGGTCAGGGATGTAGATGTGACTCCCCGCTCTGTGTCTCCCAAATGACTAGGAGAATCTGAGCTTCCCAGCTTCCTGCTCCACTGAACACACAGAACTCAATTGAAAAGCCATAACACATTTAAGTGTCTGAAATGAAATCCAGAGTCGTAGCAGCAGCATCTTAGTACTTTTAATCAGTGCGGCGCATGGAAGCTCCTTCAGAGAAATCATTATTTTACCTCTGTGTGGAAGGCAGACTGCTTCTTTATTTCCCCTGGTCTCTGGGAAACGAGAGGGGCCTCCTCACCCTACCTATCCATCAGACACGGTGTTGCCCTCCATGTCTGTCTCAGCCAGGGTTGGGGACAGATTTTATTCTTAGGTCAGCTTCTTTAGACTCTTACTTTTCCTGGCTCCCAGATATGCCTTTTCCTAATAAAGGAACGAAAAGCTCAGGATTAGTAACTATAGTTACCATTTATTAAGGAGATTCCTTATCAGTTAATGTTTTTAGTAGCACACAATCAAAACTAGTTTGAGCAGAAGGGCAATTTATTAGGGGATATTAGTTAGTGTGCAAAATCTCTGCCAGGGCTAAAGACTCCGGGGGAGGATGTCTTGAAGCTGTGCAGCCAGAAAAAAATATCTCAAATCTCCCTGCAGAATTGGAAGTAATGGGGCCACCACCGCTGCCACTCTCGGGCGCATCAGCACAGATTAAACTGCTCGCGCTGAGCCCTGAAAACCAAACTAACTTTCCTTGCAACAATGCAAGGTAGATATCATTATCTTTATTTTACAGGTGCAGAAACTAGAGTTGAGTGATTAGATTTCCGGTCCACAAATGTACCTCCCTAAGCTGCTCTGAGGCTCAGGAGTATGTTGGTTTTACTCAGCTAATCTCACTACTCAGGATAGGGTCTGGACTATTATAGGAACAAACTGAAAAGTGGCAGATGTGTGTAGAGGTAATTTGCGGTGCTAAAGGTGGACATAGTTTTACTCTTCGTCCTAAGCAACTTCTCTTGGTGGATGTCTTTGGCCAAAAACTGGTAAGTGACTCAGGTTGAATAATCTGTATTGCTTCCTTCTGTGGTTGGTTCCAACGTTGGAGGTACGTGGGTTTTCTATATGGTGAAAATCTGAACACAACATAAAAGGGTCAAACTGTTGAGTAGTAAAACCAGCTGCGGGGGTTTGAGTGAGGAATGGCCATTAAAGACGCATGCTTTGGATATTGAGTCGCCAGTAGGTGGCGCTGTTAGAGGCGGTTAGTGAACTTCTAGGAGGTGGGGCCTTGAGGGAGGCAGTACATCATTGGCTGTAGACTTCAAGGGTTTATAGACTTGCCCCCACCCCCTTCCTTCTCTCTCAGCTTCCTGCATGTGGATAAAATGTGATCCGCCATTTCTCTGCTCTTGCTAGCCCATGCATTTCCTGCCATGATAAACTCTAGCTCTGTGGAACCAAAAGCCCAAACAAGTTCTTCTTTGAGTCGCTTTTGGCCATGGTATTTTATCGCAGAGACAGAAGACTAACCAATATACCAAGTTAGGAATTATGACTCAGTCTCCCCCTCGCCCCCATTATTAATACAGATTTCTTTAAAAGTAGGTAGTATTGATTCAGCTATGAAAGGCAAGTTGAGAATGGCGACTGCTCCTAGGAAGGGACTTTTATTTTAGATGTCATCTCTAATGTCTCATTAGATGTATGTACTTCTAAACTAATCAAAGCACTTGTCCAGTGAATTCTACCATTGTTTCTAGAAGCCCCTGCATAGCGTGTCTCATACTCCACTTGTATTTGAGTGGAGTCTTTGTAGCCATGGTCTCCCCACTTGACGTCTGGCCCATTAAGTAGCTCTGGGATACTGTTTGTTGCTGGCCAAGGATGACGGTGGATGGAGAATAACAGCTTTCAAGGTCCATACAACCTGTACTGGAGGTCATGGCCTTTGAGTCTATGCATCTATGGGAGCTATGATGGTTACCTTTAATTGTCAACTTAGCAGTCTCAGCAGGTTGTCTACTTCAGGTGGGCCTATAGTCAAGTTTGTAGAGGGTTATCTTTATTATGTTAATTGAGGCGAGGGACCCACATACTGTGGAAAAGGGATCCGAGACTGTAGGAGTGGAGATTGAGTTGAGCAAGAGCATGCATACGTTCATTTATCATCCTCTGCTCTTGACTGTGGATCTGATGTGACTAACTGCTTCAAGTTCATACTGCCCCAGTCTGGTGACCTGAGACTTGGAATCAGCAGCTAAAACATCTCTTTATCCCCCTCCCCAGTTGTTTTTGTCATGTTATTTAATCACAGTAACAGGACACAAAGCTAAGTCAGAGCCCATCCACTAGAAGTTACCTCTCATTTGAGGAGTTCTTTTGCTGGCCAAGAATTCTCACTCAGGTTGACCTGTGTGATGATACTGCTCTGAAGTCTGTCCCAGGCACCCAACCTTGACAGGGGGACCTGTGGGAAATAGATCATAATTCTAGAATCAAATATTTGCTCTATTCAAAGTAGCTCTTAGCTTGGGTCATCATAACCCTCTCTTGTAGTGCCCAGAGGACTTTCTTAGAATTCAGTTAATCCTCTATTTCTGATTCTACCCTCTCCTCCTTTATTTCCACCGGTCACTGGTTGGACCAGAGAGTACTTTCTTACACATTGACCAGTCTTGCAAGAGGATTCATATATCTTGGTCTGAGACTGGTGGCCACTTGTTTTCAGTACATCTTGTGGCTTCTGTGGAGGCCATGGGTAGAAGTGAGAGGGAAAAAAGGCATTCTTAAGGCTCAGCAGTGCCTAAAATATAATTGTGGATGGCTCTAGTTTAAGAAAAAAACTTGGGCTACTTTACAAAGGACATTGAGATCCCTGAGTGCAGCTAATGTTTGTCATCCGCCAAGCCACATCCTCTCCAAAGGTCTTGATTCACGTTCGTGTATGCCTCTGGTATGACACATCATGTTTATAACTCTTTGATTTAATTTAAATAATTTAATATTATTTAATGTTTTAGATATTTCAATGAAGACAAGGGCATCATTCAGCTTTGCTTGGGTACAAGTAGCGTGGTGGAGGAATTAGTGATCTGTCTCCCTAGAGCCACTCTTATCCAACAGGGAAATTTTTAGCAGAAGAGCATTTTGGCCCTTCTGTCTGCAGACTTACCCTTTCTAGTTCCTACCCTCACTGACCACAGAGGTCTATTCCCCCCACCCCCAATTTCATCGTAACTTTTCTCTTCCACAACTTCTGGTGGGTGGTGGGCTAGAGGAAAGGTTGAACATTTATTAAAATAGGCTGCAAAAAAAATCTATGCGTACATGGTATGGAGAGAAGCTCCTTAGAACTAGCTAGCTGGTCAGCAATCAGTGAGTACTAGATTCAGTGAGAGATCCTATTTCTCTATTGTCCTACTTTGTCTCTATATTGACCTCTGTCCTCCACACACAAAATCACACACACACACACACACACACACACACACACACACACACACACACACCCCTTCCTGGAGGGCTTGTGTGGGAATTTTCAGTTAGAATCAGTACTTATTGGAGACAGGCTTTGAAAATCCCATGAGCAATGTTCACAAGCAATAGATGCTAATGAATCTCTGCATATAGGGCAACTCTTAGCCCCTGCCCATCCCGTGCATTTCGGATACCCTATGAGGCACTGTTTTTCCTTATTGTCTGCTTTTGTCTCGACTTCCTTTTCACCTTCTCATCTTCAGAGCTTGCACCGATGCATCTCTGCCTCTCTGGCCCAAGTTCATTTTCATACTTAGCCATGACTTTCCCAACCATGTCTTTCTGTCTTCTACCCTCACTGAACATCAGCCTCCATGCCTTTGCTGTCCTGCGTTGACCACCAGCCCCCCTCTTCTTTGTGCTGGGAAGAAACAGTCCACTGAAGCCCTTCCCAAGCACTACTTGCTGTAACAACTTTGCTTTTTTGTAATAAGGCTTAATTGTAAGTTTTATTGACAGACTTATGGTATGCCCCCAGGAACCCATCTTGAATCAATTAGAATCAATTAATCACACTGTGATTAACTTTAATTGTGGGATATTTCTGACACCCAGCAAATAACCATTCACATATGTTTCAATTAATATTTTTACCCCCCTTTGTTGACAAATGATCTATTGTACTTGAGATTAATTAAATGTTAGCATGGTCCCAATTAACACTGTATCACCAATAAAAGCTGCCTTGACTGTCAATACTGAGCAAAAATCTGTGACAATCTAGCATTTACAATGCACAGCCTGTGCTCTCTGAGTACCATGTGGGCTTAGCCTCTTGGTATAGATACTGGGTGACCTAGTTAAAATGTGAAACTGTATTTAAAGATATTGAGAGCCTTGAGTGTTGGCTTTCCCTTGGAATGAAACCTTGTCTACCTAGAAATGTCTCTCTTTCTCAGCCTTTTTGCTGATCCCATACTTACTGTCCCTAGTTAGTCATTTATATATTGTTCAGTTTGTTTATAAGTTTTATAAGGTGTCTTTGTATTTAATACTTTATATGAAAGGTAGCTCAGGCTGGCCTCCCATTTGCTGTGTGGGTGAAGAGAACCATGAGTTCCTAACTCTCCTGCTTCCACCTCCCTAGTAAGCCACCATGATTGGTGCAGGCACTGCTGGGGATCAAACCCAGGGCTGCATTTGTGCTAGGCACGCATTCTATAACTGTGCTACCTTGCCTATTCTTGACTTCATATTTTCCTTCACTACTCTTTCACATTCTCTTCTATGTTGAATGCCTATTTACCTAAGTGCTGTTGGACTGAAAAATTCCAAGCTGCATCTTTTGTTTCCCAATCTTCTGTTCTTAAGATCTATCTTATTAGGATATGTGGGTCTATTTTGTATGCAAACATTGTTTATCTATGAATGCACCGATAAGCAGCACATTGGTTTTAACTCTGCTTTTAGAATCCGTTTGGGGATGAACATTTTTGTGTGCTTCTGAATTGGGGCATCTATATGAACTACATCCTAGTCAGGCAAGCATTGAGTAACAGGACAAACCTGAACTCCATTCTGCAGTGCATCCTATTCAGTGTGGAGGGAGGCAAAAGTCTGGGGATCTGAAGAGGCATTTCAACATTAAGTGTGTGACAAGTCTCAATCTCGAATCTTCTGAATATCAGTGAAATATTCCTGCCCCAGAATACTACCATCTCAACCATGGGGACTTTCTAAAGAGACCTTCTCTGGCACACTGGAGTTTTTGTGTTTTGTTTGGCCTCATCCTTGCTTTGGTTACTTTAAAGCACATGTGAGTTGCTATAGACATCAAGACTCATCCAGCCATTATCAGGCAGTACCCAGAGGATGTAAGCCCAAACTCCACTCTTTAGAGACATCTGCTTTTAGTATTGGCCAAAGGTCTGTAGACTTCAGAGTAAATGATGGAGACATAGCAATGATCAATGTGGGATATCTCAGTTCCTCTTACAGAAGCAGGGCAAAACATGACTTTGCATGATCTACACCCCTAAATTCTACACTAATCTTGTACAGTAAACTTGCCCTGGAGGTTTGTGTACATGTGTGCCTTGAAGATACATGTGATGACACACTTAATAGCCTTGGAAACTTTCTATTTCTTTTTTGTTCGTTCTTTGAGAATTTTGTGCAACATGTTTTGATCTTATTCATGCTGCAACCCACTCCTCCCACACCCATCCTTGTTTCCCTAACCACTCAACTTTATGTCCCCTTTGTAGTACACCTACTAGGTCCAATATGTGCTGCTCATATATTCTTGGATGTGTGGCCTTCTACTGAATTGTAGTTAACCTACTAGGGGCAAAACTTTTCTTTTCACTTTTAATCTTATTTCTTCAATTAAATTACGATCATAAAATTTCCCCATTCGTTGTCTACCTCCAATCCCTCCCAGGTCCCCATTCATCACTCCCTCTTAAATTCATGACCTTTTTCTTTAATTATTCATGTTATTTATTAATAACATGAATAAATATTTATTAATAACATGAATGTATAAACACAGCCTGCCGAGTGCATTTAGTGTTGTTTATATGTGTATGCTTTCAGGGGTGACTCCTGGTGCTGGGGAAGCCAATTGGGGGACTTCTCCCTGGGGAAGACTAATTCTCCCTCTGTCAACAGTTGTTAGTTGCCTGTAGGTTTTTGCCTAGGGGGGAGGCCCCATAAGATCAGGGTCAAAATTCTTAAAGAAGATCTGCTCTCCTTCACTGCAACTATCAATTGCCAATGGCTCCTCAGTCCTGGATGAGACTTCATGTCTACTTTCCCTCTCCTTACTGACCTGAGTTTTCACAGGGCTTGTCCATGCCATCACTGTTGCTATGTTTCCTATGAGCAACTGCCCTGCTGTAGATGGAAGATACCATTTCCTTTTATCCATCCTTTCTTTCTGTATCTTTCAACACATAGATGTCTCATTTAGAGCTAAACATTCCACAGCCTTTTATTCTTTGCCTGTTGACTAGTTGTGGGTCTCTGGGTTTACTGTAAATAGAAGCATATCTGATGTGCATCGAGAAATGCACTGATCTATGGATATAATGATAGGCCATTAGGAGTCAATATTTTACTATCTCTATTTAACATAATAACAGTAGTAAGTTCTTCTCTGGGGTCTATGACTGATCTTGCCTCAGATTCTTGGCATAACAATGGTGCCAGGCATGGATTTCATCTTCCTGAACAGGATGTAAATCCAACCAGAGAATGGTTGGTTATTCCCACAGCATTTATGCCATTATTGCGCCAGTGGGTGTGTCTTTATAGACCAATGGCTATACCAGATCGTAGAATTCACAACTGGGTAAGGTTGATGACTATTTCCTTCCTCTTTCAGCATGCACAACACCTTCCAGTACCCTGATAACTAGCCAGTAGGGATCAAAATTACAGGTCAGCACTAGCTTGATGCATCCATGTTCTCTGACTCAAGTATGTGGTGATTTTGTGTTTGGGAGACTATTTACAGAAGGGTTAGGCTCTATGGAGGGAGGTATACCAACATGCTATAGTCTGAGGAGCTGGAGAGATGGTGGCTTAATGTACTTGCTGTGAAAACAGGAGGATCTGAGATTGTGTTCTTAGCACCCATGTGAAAGTCTAGGAGAGCCACACGTGCCTATAACTCAAGTGTTGTCGGGAAGTGACAGGAAGATTCGAGGAGCTCAGTGGACAACCAGACTAGCCTAAACAGCAAGCTTCCACTTCTGTGAACGACCTTGTCTCAAAACATAACATAGGTTACAGGGAAACACCTGATATTCTTCTCTAGCTTCTATACCTATATACATGGGTGGGTAGACTGCACACACATGTGTACATACACCACACAGATATGCACACATACATACTGGACACGAGATTAATTGAGAAACTACTGAGATCAAGCATTGGGCTACAGGGAGCCTACAGAACCGCCATGATAAATCAAGACGGAGGGAAAAAGCCAAATGTTGTGTCTGTGTGGACAGAGGAACAGGATCAGGGAGCAAGAGTGCTATACAGGGAGGTGACAGCTAAGCTGGACTCTGACAGATGTGTAGGAGTTGATCACACAGTAAAAGGAAGAAATCCTAAGGACTGGAGAAGCAGCTCCCCTCTTCCTCCCACACTCATACCCTGCCCCCCTTCCCTCCCACCCGGCCAGCAGTCACACGCAGAAATAATCCTGGATCCCGAGGGAAGAGGAGCAAATGTTCAACACCGCACTGTGAGACTGTGCTCGCTTGCTAAGCATACCCCTGCAGCACTTGTGCCTGTGAAATGCATTTCACGGCTCATCTGTTCCATAAATGAGATGTGAAGGCAGTTTACACCTCGTTTACATTTGCGCTGTTTTAAGGAACAGTATAGATTCCACTCCACCCAAGGAACGGAATGAGGTCGGCTGCCCTGTTCCTTCTATGGATTGAATCCATACAGTTCTCCAGTCCCGCCCAGGGCCACAGAATCCTAAGTGTAGGTAGAGCAGGTACCCGGGCAGCTCCAGAAGTGCAGAGGGAAGCAGGCACTGTGCTCCTTTGATGGGGGATGGGCGACTTTTCTTTTAAGCCAGCACTGTGTTCATGGTGTATAATTTAATCAAATAGAATTCAGTGTTCAGTTATAAATCTCACTTTTGCACAGAGTCATACCTGAGTACCTGAAAACTGTACTACAATTCTTTCATGTTCCTTTCCTGTCAAGAGTGATCTCCAAGATGAGCTCCTTTGTGACATTTATATCTATAGACTCACTGGGCTATTCCAGAATTTCATATGCACGAAATTAAATACTGTGCGCTTTTCTTTAGGGTCTGGCTCCTTTTGCTCAAAGGATACTTGTGAGGGGCTCTCCATGCTACACCATGGCTTCATGGCTATCCCTTTAAATGGTTGAGTAGCATCCCAGCAAAGAAGTATGGTGTTCCCTGGCTGGTAGAACTTGATTTTGTTCTTTAGTCTTCGGTAATTATGAATAAAGCTACCATGAGTATGCTTATACAAGATTTTGTGAACTTAGGTATACTCGGGTCTCTTGGGGACATGGGCTGGAATGGAATTTCTGGCGTTTAAGTGTGGGAGTATTTCAACTTCCTTAGAAACTGCCATATAGTTCTTCAGCGCCTTCAGTTTGCACTCCCACTGAAGGTGGACAAATGCTGCTTGTCCTGTGGATTTGAGGCAACCACGTGACTGAACCGCCCACAGAGCAGCACAAACTATTCAAGGGGCCTGAAACAAAAGCCAAGGCAGACGGGTTTGGAAGAGAAACGACATGGATATGGCAGTTTCCTATTCACAGATTTTTACTGTGCCACGTCCTGTCTCTTGCATGTCCTGCTCCTGATTCCACTGTAGAATTCACTCTACATGAAAATGCAGTGTATTTTGCCTCCTGGCTATTTACCTGCAGGGTGTTAGGCCCATGTCCTAGAGTCACTTTTGCTCCTCTTCCTCTAGAGGACAGATCACCTTGCCATTTTTAGCAAATTGGTATTTATAGGTTGTTTCAAATTTTTGTGCTTTGAAACACTAGAGCACACCTTTCCCTTCCGTAGGTTTCTCTCTGTTCCACGGTGAGCTACGGGTGCCTGCCTCTCTCCTGTGTTCTCTTGTGGCTTGGTTTTCTCCTGTTGACAAGCACGCTGCCTTATGTTAGCCTTCCTTAGGCTAACATGCAAACGGCTTTTGCTTGTTTTAGTCACTTTCGTAAAATGTCCCTTTAAATTATTATTTGAAGAGGATCTGACTATATATCCCTGGCTGACCTCAACGCCCTATGCAAATGCAGCTGGCCTCAAACTCAGATTGTCCTGTCTCTGCCTCAAGGGTGCAGCAGATTAAAGATGTGGGCCAATATAATCAGGTCAACTTTTATTATTATTTTTTAAATGTTACTTGCTTTACAGAAAACATTTATCAACCAGAGATACAAATTGAGCCAAATTTTATTTTCTAGAAATACAACAAAAACCAGAGGCAAAAATAAACTTTGATTAACACCATCCAAACCTCTCTCTGCTCAGTGCTAACCACTCTCCATTATTTACTAGTAGGCACCTAATGATATATCTAGATATAGGTTTTAAAGAATTGCTTTGAAAAATTCAATGTAAGTTCATTTGAATTGTCTATCTCATGTGATGTTAGGTATACACAATGAAATACATTAGTGTCAAAAGAATCTTTTCTATATACATTTCAAATGATGTTTCAACTATGTAATCTGACTTTGGGATGTAGTTTTGGAAATCTGTATAATAAAGGGTAAAAACAAAATCAAATGCACGCTCTGTAGCCCCCAGTGTTTCTAACGTTTTTAGTTATCTGATGTTTCAATGCAGTTTTATAATATTGATTTCTGTACTTGTCAGTTTCCATTTTTAAACCTATCATCAGTATTTCAGCTTGGCATTTCAATTTCATTTCTTCATTTTGATTTATCACACACATACACACATATACTATATAATATAATATTACATTATATAACCCTAATAACAATTTTCTTCAAGGGCTAATAGATGTGGGACTTCCTGAGTCCTTGCATATTTCAGAATCATCCCTAGTTCAAGTTGTCTTTGAAAAACGACTTGGCAGAATGTGTAATTACTGTGTTGTACCTCCTCTGTCTCAGGGCTTTATGGATATCACACACTTGTCTACTGATACTGTTATTAGAGGTAAAACTGAGATCAACAGAAAACTCAACAGAATCCTTTCCTGTGTGTGTGAATGCATATGGGCAGCGTCCCCCACATGTATACACACACACACACACTCATACACGCACATACACATGCACACACATGCACACACATACATGCATACACATGTATTTGCACATGCATACACACACTTGCACACACATATGTGCACACAAATACATATTCACACATGTATACACACACAGAGAAAACTGTATGTAACTTTCTCTTTCTGTTGTAATAATTTATTTGCTTCTTTCTTTTTCATATAGATTACATATAATTTCTGTTTCCTCTAGAGACTAGTAATGTGTACTCTTGACTTGTTGAAGTCTGTTACTAGGAACTGTCAACTCTTTCTTGTACTGTTAAAGTTTCAACTCCATTTAAACTTCAATAAAATTTGTTGCATATTGTAACTGTCTCCATATTTGAAGCCGTGAGAAACCTGATTATTGCTTCTTATTTTTAGTTTCTATAAAACATCTGTATTTAAGTTAATATATATATATATATACATATATATATACATACATATATATGTATATATATATGTATATATATATATATATAAAATTTTGTTGTTGTTGTTGTTGTTCTTTGTTCTTTGTTTTTTCCCTGTCTATACTGAAGAGCAGCCTTTGTTGGTCTGGAAGTATGCTGGGCCTCTACTACTGACTAATCCCTGAACCTTCTGTTGGCCTGTAACTCCACCTTCTCCCCTCAAGTGTGTTTTGCTGAGTGTTGAATTTTAGATGGACACTAGGAAGACCTTTTATGTGGGCTTTCACTTAGGAAAGATCTCTTCCTCTATCATTTCTTGCAGTTTTTTCAGGCACGTTTATCTAAACTGGGCTCAGAAGATTTCATGGGAAAACCAATGCAGAACTTTTTGATTTCTTTTCCTGAGAGCCCTTCAGTCAGGTCATTAGGTTTTAGTCTTTGTGCAGGCAGTCCTTCATTTGCCTTGGTCATAGTCATCACAGAACCCTCTCTGGTTTGGATCTGATTTTGGGGAGGAGACCGATAGCAGGTTGGCATGGAACACACCTTCATTTTAATGGTGTCCTGATGATCTACTTCAGGCTGGGTGTGCTGCTACCAGATTGTGTGATATTCAAGCCACATAGTGTGTTCTGAAAGACTTGTCTGTGGATGTCACAGTAGGCACAATGGCATAGAAGCTTCTTTTCCAAGAAGGTATATGACACAATGGTGAGCTTCATGGCTCTTCATCTTAAGGAATTAATAATCCAAAGACAGTGGAACAGTCAATTATAGAGCATAAGCGAATGGGATGGACGAGGATCGAATTTAACTATTGATTCATTCCTTCACCCTAAATTAAATGTTCTTTCAAATTAACATGATGTGAAAGGAAAAGTCCAAAAAGAAGGTGGTCTTGGGCACTAGAAGGAAACTTTGAATGGTTTTTTTCTTGGTATTCTTCAATGACAGTTGTTAAGTGTTAGTAAAGAGAAGTCATGTAAGATAAGACTTCTTTCAGATTCTAGGATCCTATGCTTAAGAGCTTTTGACTGGAATCTGTAAGAGAAGACAGCACAGTCTAAGTTGCTCAGCAACACAGTGAATCATAATTTCTCTATGGGATGCATTGGCATCCTTGATAATGAAAGGGTTATATCTCAATGGACACATTTTAAGTTGAAAACATTGCAATCCAGAAATGAGTTCTGTGATCCGCATTAGTTACTTTTCTATTGCTGTGATATAGCACCATGACCAAAGGAACTTATTGAAAATGAGTGTATTTGGGTTTGCTAGAGGGTTAGAGTCTATGATGGCAGAGTGGATGGAGGCAGTAGGGTGCAGACATGGAAGGTGGAGCAGAAGCTGAGAGTTTACATCTGGAACTATGAACGGGAAGTGGAAACAGGGAGCTGGAAGTGACTTGAGCATGTACATTTTCAAAATCCATTTTCCCAACCAATGACATACCTCCATATCTCTGCCAGCAAGACCACTCTGTCTCAGTTAGGGGTTCTACTGCTGTGAAGGGACACTTGGACCAAGGCAGACCTTATATAGGAAAACCTTTAACTGGGGCTGGCTTACAGTGTCAGAGGTTTGAGTCCATTATCATCATGGCGAGAAGCATAGCATCATGCAGGCAAAAATGGTGCTGGAGGAGGAGCTGAGAGTTCTACATCTTGACCCAAAGATAGCAGAGGGAGACTGTGTGCCACGCTGGGTATAGCTTGCACAAAGGAGACCTCAAAGACTGATGCCACAATGACACATTTCCTCCAATGAGGCCACACCTCCTAATAGTGAGACTCCCTATGGGCCAGGCATTCAAGCACGTAAGTCCATAGGGCCATAACTATTCAAACCACCACAGTCACCGTGCTGCCTTCATGGTTCCAAGTGGCACCACTAACTAGAAAGCAAGCGCTCCAATGCCTGAGACTATGGGTGCCATTCTTATTCATAGTCCCCAACCTAGCCAACCTCATGGCTCAGCCAAATGTTGAATGATACTTGCTTAGGGCTGTGAGGGACTGGCTTCCTGGGGATGTAGCACCATTTTAGGAAGTGATCAAAAGGCAAAGCCTGGTCTTTTCTCAGTGTGTTTTTCTGTTGTATCATAACAAAGTCTCAAAGCAAAAACCCACAAACCAAACTACCATACCCTAGTGATAGCACTTTAATAACCAGAGAAAGCAAAGATGGGACAGCAAAGACTCTGTGGGCATTACCTCCAAATGCTGAAGACTCCAAAGGAGGTGAGCAAGCAATAGAGCAGGAAAGACCTAGACGTGGAAGCTTAAATAACACCCTCTCAGCCTTCCCAATGACCTATCATTGCTTAGCAAGACTATCATGGAGATAAAACACCTTGGAAGACTCTTGTGTAGCTGTTTCCTACAGATTGAAACATGCCCCCTTGTTGCAGGAGGAGGGAAACTGGCAAGAAACTCAGAGGTCATGTAAGTGGTAATTTTCTCTGCTGGTGCAAAGAGAGATCGCCTATGGTGTAACTGCCTGCCAACTGTGCAGGCGACACCAGTTTTGTGTCATCACTGGGGCCCCTGTGAGCAACCTCTTGCCTAAGTGTGCTATGGTAAGTAACCCCAGTAAGCTGACTGGCTCTCCAAGTTGGATCTGGGCAGAATGCTTTCTTTGCTCCACGAGTGTTCTGTGTGGGGTTCATAAACAAAGCTGAGTAACAGTGCACCCTGGGAAAGTTCCTACGGTGAGAACATGCGAAGTAGAGGGTTGCCATCCACATTCTAGTTGTATCTGTTAAACTGACTGGTCTCCTAGCTGTGAATACAGCCACAGTGCTTTCATCTCTTCACTGTTAATATTCATGCTTCACTCGTATTCCCAGGTGGGGACAGTCTGGTCCAAAGGTCCACATATTGATGCTTCCTTCTGGAAACTTAAATCCCTTCACTTTACCTCTGCTGTTTTTGATGTTTAAAACAGAGGAGAGGCACATGGATAAAACACTGCGGACTTTGCAAATCCCTCAAGAGGACCTCAGAGCCCTCAAGCTTCCCCTAGGTTCCTTTCATCCCTGAGACTGTCACTACTTGTCCTCCAATCATCCAACGCTTTAACAGGTATGTGTAGGTGGAGCTCAAAGTTAAAAGTACTAAACTCATACATTTTTTTTTATTTAAAAAATACGGTTAAGTTGATGGTCTTAAGTTGTCAGTATCTGCTCAGTAGCTCAACAGAATTAGCAGCATAAGCAGGGGTCTCTACTCGCACATGATACCTCCAGATCTCAGCTTTAAACCAACCTCTCTAGACTGCGGAGCAGTGACATGGGAAGAATCATCGGTGCGCAGAAGCAGCAGAGGGTGGTGATCATAGCGCAGCCATTCCTAGCAATGATTCCAGCCTTGGATCCCAGGCTGAGGAGGGTGGTAACACTAAGGAGCTTCTTGGAAGCTTTGCGCACCATACAACACGTCTTAGAACTCCACTCTCTTCAGGAAAAGGGCTGCTTTATTCCAGAGCTAGGCAAAGCTGAGCGGGACACCCAGAGCTACCATCTGAAGAGAGGCATCACATCTACTTGGTATGCCATACCTGCTGCTGTCAGAGTTTCACTGTTGGTGACATTGAAAGTCATGGAAGCAGTGTTGTTAACAGTCTTAGATAGGGGAGGGAGATACTGACCACTTTGCCATGTAATCTGACTAAAGAATCCTCTTTGGGTTGTGTGGTGGTTTGAATAAAAATAGCCCCTCATAGGCCCATAGGGAATGTCACTACTAGGAGGTGTGGTCTTGGAGAAACTGTCACTGGGGGTGGGCTTTGAGGTCTTAGATGGGCAAGTCAGGCTCAGTGTGGCATTCCCTTCTTGAAGCCTCTGGATCCAGTTGTAGAACTCTCAGCTACCTCTCCAGCACCAGGTTGTCTGCATGCTGCCATGACTCCTGACTTGATGATATTGGACTGAACCTCTGAACTGTAAGCGAGCCTCAATGAAATGTTTTCCTTTATAAGAGTTGCCATGGTCAGGGTGTGTCTTCACAGCCATAAAAGCCCAACTAAGACAGGTTGCTCATTCGCTCCAGAAGTATGGGATTAGACATTGGTTTAAACACATAGGAACATATCTGTGAACTTCCAAGGAAGCCAGTCTGAGATAAACAGTTAAGTGCATCGAGACTCCTTGTGTATATGTGTGGGAGAGGGAGGGAGGTGGAGAATATGATCAATATGATCGTGTTAGATTTTTCAACAAGCTCAGTAGAGTATGAAATGATTTTCCTGGGAGGAGAATCACAAATGACCTGGGATGTGGATGATGAGCTGAAGCTCATGACGTGGGATATCTGGGGCTAGGGTTCCAATGACCTGGGATATCTGGGGCTAGGGTTCTGATATGCATCGGCTTCCTTCTGATTGCTTAGATGGAGTATCTTGAGAAAGGACAGACGATTTATGAGCTGAAGAAAATACTTATCCCCCAGAAATATTGTCGACTGCCCTAGTGTGCTTTCCATGGCTTTGATAAACATCATGACTAAACACAACGTGGGGGTGGGCTCATTTGCTTACGTTTCCTGATTACAGTCAATCTTTGAGGAAAGTCAGGGCAGGAGCTCAAAAGGCATGAACTGAAGCAGTGACCATGGAGGAGGGCCACTTACTGGCTTACTCCCCCTGGCTTGTCCAGTCTTCTTTGTACAACCCAGAGCTATTTGCCCAGGAGCGACACCACTCACAGTGAGCGGGGTCCTTCTGCATCAATCATCAATGAAGGAAAATGTCCTACAGACAGGTAAAGCTGATGGAGGCGATTCCTCAGCTGAGGCTCCGCCTCCCCCGAATCTACTTTAGTCAAACTGACAAAACTAGCCAGGGTATTGCCTGTTCTTAATCATTCTGCCGGTATCCAAAGCATTTCCATATTATTAAAGAGACTCCTGCTAGTAAATGAAAAACCATTCCTTTTCCTCCTATTGTTCCCGTAAACTACTGGACGTTTATGTTTGAGGGCTTAGTAGCATCCAGACCCCAATCCTGGGCAGATGTAGATTTCCTAGTGCTGAATAAGAATATCCAAGCATAGGTCCTTTTCTAGCATTGCATATATAAGCTGTGTGTGTGTGTGTGTGTGTGTGTGTGTGTCCATGTGTCTTTTCCTTTTTACCTTTCTCTTCTGTCTCATCAAAATAGTAGTGAAAATTAAGAAATTAATTTGGACAAATTATTTAAACAAGTGACTTTCCATTAATAAGATAAGTCAGAATAATTCATCAAGGTCATAGAGTGTCAATATTAAGTAAAAAAAAAAAACAGAAACAAATTTACATAACCTTGGAAAGTTTCTCTTTAATACAAATGGAAAAGATCTTAGATTAAAAAAAATATATGATAGGAAAAAAAGTTAATGAGTATCCTTAAGGAAGACTATTGAAGTCTGTTTTCTGGTCAGACTCATATTGTTTACTAACTCTATACTTAATTTCCCATGAGCCTTTGCAAGTCTACCAAAAGAAAATGTCTCACTTGTTGGTGCTGCTAACACTAATGGAAGGCAAGCTTCAGCGGTCCAGGTGGACCCCAAAGGAAGCAGGTCCGTTCTCTGATGATGGATAAGGTCATTTAAAGAGGTTGAGGGAGTGTGGAAGTGTCCATCAAATGCAGCAGTCCCATCTGTCCTCACGTTACCTGTCTCATAGTGCACCACCCCTTCTCTGGTTCAGCAAATCAGGGCTAGCTTTGCATTGGCTCATTTTCCCCAAGGTTGTAACATCAGGGGTGAAGGATCGCTTCTCAATAGCTCACATCCTCAGAGGCACTTGGTCCAATTACTCTTAACTTTTTGCTTTTATAAGGGGACAAAAGTTAAATGATTAGAATGACCATATAATTTATTTTTCAAAACAAGAGCTTTCTGGGAGTGGAAATGAGAGCCATTAATAATTGTGCTAGGAAGAAGAACAAAATAGGATTACTGGGCCTCCACTTATAATACAAATAAAAACATATACCTCGCCAGGTCCCACTGATTTATTGCATAGTTCAAACTAAAATACACTTAATATCTAACACACACACAGTTATATAATTTTTATTGTAATTTCTCCTTAAGGGGAAAACCACAATAATAACCTGTTGAAAAATATCCTATGCCATTTGACACATAGTTTCTTTTTTCCTAACCCTCCTAGGGTAAGATCATCACAAATGTAACTTAAATAAATGTTATATAAAACAATGAACAATGAAGCTCCTTGCAGAAAATAGATTTGAGAGCCTTCTAGCTATAGAATATTGCTATATTATATAATATAATAAATACTGCTAGAGCTTAGAGAAAAAGAAAGATGTCAACATATTTTACAGAAGGAAAGGGTGTGTGGGAGAGCAGGCACAAGGCATACTAGTGGCCTGATTCAATTATTTTACTACATGTATCAAAACATGATGCTTCACCTCATAAATATGCAATTATTATTTCTCAACTGACAGTTGATTGCTGTTGGTGACAGAGTCATTTTTCTTTGGGAGCATACACACTGGAAGGTTCCCAGTGTATGGCCCCTTGCCATGCACACACACAAGGGGACTCAGTTATTGGGGAGGCGTGTTGGAATAGTGGGGAAGATGTTGGATGGGGCATTATGAGGGACTGATATAATTGACATACTATATATATGAAAATGTAAAAGATTAATAAATATTAAAAATAAATTTATAGCAAATGAAAAAAATCTAAAATATTTTTTTTTAAGGAAAGGAAATAAGCAGTGCCTAAGGTGTCCCTGCCTTAGCCTTTGATCCTATCTGCCTTCTTTCTCTCTGTTTAGAAAACAAACAGGCTAATAAACAAACAAAACAAAGTAAACTGACAAATTAAAAAAAACCCAGAAACAAAGAAAAAGCACCGAGAAACACATATACATGCAGACATGCACATGTGCCTACACACACACACACACACACACACACACACACACACACACACACACACACCATAAAACCACAGAATTGGAAATCATAATACATAAGCAAAAGATAGTTATGGTAAAAATGTAGAAGTTATTTTCTTGATTGACGGTTGATGTGGGTGGGGCATTTTCTTGATTGGCAATTAATGTGGGCGGGTAGTGCCAACTTGGGCAGGTCCTGGGTTGTATGAGAAAACAGACTCTGAACAAGCCATTGAAAGCAGACCAGCAAGCAGCTTTTCCCCTTGGTTCTGGCCTCTGCTCCTGTTGGAGTTCCTGCCCTAATTTCTCTCAAAGATGGATTGTGATGAAGCCAGCTGGATCCCTTCCTCACTAAGTTGCTTTTGGTCATGGTGGTCATCACAGCAAACTGTGACACTTGTCAAGCCTTTCTGCTTGTCTTGCTCACCTGTCTTCAGGATTTTGCCCAGCCTCCATCTCTTTAATGATGCCGTTCTGAATATCCTCAGACAGACTTGAGAACTCCAGCCTTTGTCTTTTTCTTGGTTTTGGTCATTTTGGTCTGGCTCTTTCTTGAGAGTTAACTTCTGATTCTCTCATACATCAGCATCGGGATGAATGAACAGGCCATTCAACAGTAGGGTACTAGGTTGCCAGAGGACTTGTGACAGTATCTGTAACTGGACTAGAATCAGTCACATGGGGGTCAGGGCCTTTTAGACTTTTCCTTAGGATTGGTTGCCACAGGCAACACATCAGAGGTATGTGAGGAAGGCATGCCAAGGTGATGAGACAGACGCCTGAACAGATGTAAGAAAATCACAATAAGAGCCTTTACTGTAGACTTGAAGAGTCTTTACTGAAGGAGAGGTGACTTTGCTGAGGATTTAAAAGCCTTCATATTTAAGTCAAATTAGTATTTTATGATCTCTCTAGAGACAGAGAGAGGATAGTTCATTAAAGGCTTTCTCAACACCCTTTTGGTCATCTTAAAAGAGTTCTCAACTTCTACAACTGGTCTGGGTTTGTGATCAGGGGTTCCCAGGTGGAGAAAAGAAAGCCATGTTTGTGTTAACCATTCTGCGCGGCTGACTGACTGGATGGTCCTGTGGAGAGTTGGAATGTTTCCTGTGTTCCTGTAACCCACCTCTGTGACGTTCCCACTTATGCATTATTTTAGATGTATTTATTTTATCTCACATGTGTTTGAGTGCCTGCATGACTCCATATGCACCATGTGCATACCTGGTGACCTTGGGGGGTCATTAGAAGCCATCGGATCCCCTGGAACTGGAGTCAGATTGTTGTGAGCCATCATTCGGAGCTGGGAACTGAATTCCAATCTTCTGAAATGGCAGAAAGTATTCTTGAACCATGGGTGCTTCTCTTCAGCGACCCCCAACCAAAGTATTCTTTTTAAGTAGTTTGATTATTATTATTATTTTGTTGTTGTTGTTGTTGTTGTTCTCTGGTACTGTTAAAAACTTCACAGAATGTATCCACAGAGGGACATGCTTTCTGAGTTCCTGGGCAGTTGGCTCCAGAGTAAAGTAGCTTTTATTCTTTTGAGATGAGAGCCATTTTAGGTTTTTTTTTGTTTTTTGTTTTTGTTTTTGTTTTGTTTTTAAACAAATTAAAAGGTTTTTTTTGTTTTTTTGTTTTGTTTTGCCTTGTGAAACTTAGCATTGTATCTTTGTATTTTAAAAGTCCTTTTGATCTGAGCAGATTAACTTTTTTTTGATTTTATGATCAAACTTATTTAGGGATATATGTCCAAAAGTCAGAACTCTCCCCTTCTCTTGCTCTCTGACAAGGCAACTCTTTTTTTTTTAATTGTATAATTTTAAAACTTAATACATAATAATCACAAAAAAAATCACACATAGAAATATTCTAATTACAATAACTTTGAATCCCATGTTCTGGAGAAAAGTCATTAATATTAAACTGTAGGGTTTAAAATTCATTTGAGAAATGTATTTTTCTTAATAAAAATTAATTAGAATTGCTGTATCAATTTTTCAGTAATAATTTTTATACTACAAATGTATCAGAAATGTCATGTTTTTATATATATTCATAATAGACATTTAGGTTTTTTAATTGTCTATTATAGTACTTAATGATTATATCACAATTAAATATTAATTGAGCATTAGAAATCTGTTTTGTCTGGTAAAGAACATGGAAAATTGAAGTCTCTGATCTTGTCTCAATTTCCTGTCAGATATATTTTTGAATGATAGAGTTAAAAACTATGTGTTCTTTTGAGATCCATTTAAAATTTATTTCTATATATGTCCATATGTGGGACTCTGTGCAAGTGACAGCAGTTCCTCATGGTTGCCAGAGGAGGGTGAAAGATCGCTTGGAACCAGAGGTGCAGATAATTGTGAGCAGCATGATGTGGGTGCTGGGACCCCAACCCGGGTCTTTTGCAAGAATAAGTGCTCTTAACTACCAAGCCATCTCTCCAGTCTAGACTATGCACTATAAAAAACAAAATAATATTTATATAACTATATATCTATATATGATATAGTACTTATCAGGTATTATATTTATCATAATATATATATACTTAAAAATAATTCACACATCCCTCTTTAACCAATTAGCAATGATAGATATTTCACACCCCATACTGTTCAATTTTTCCACTCTCTTACATTTTTTGCTGGCTTAAGATTTCTATATATAAAAATAATTTTCTTTGATTATTAAACCTTTACATAGTTTTTACATATCTACTAACATGAACATGCCCAGATCTTACTCAGGGGCTGGAGCGATGGCTCAGTAGTCAAGGGTATCAGGAGAGCGCTGGGGTCCAGACCCCATCAGGTGGCTTATAACCACCTGTAATTCCAGCTGTAGGGGATCCAACGGCTTCTTCTGGCCTCCGCAGATACTGTACTCTTGTGTACACACTCACACAAAGACACAGAGACACATAAAAATAAAAACTAAAATCTGTCTCTCAGATCCTAACACACTGGAGGTCAGATAAGTCGGACCATTCTCTTTCCTTGTGGTACCCCACCCCCTCTTCACGATCACACAGGCCTCCAGCAGACAGCCATAACCATTTCCTTGTCGTATCCCCTTCCTCCTGTTCACACCTTCTAGCAGTGTCAAATTGTGAGCAGAGACTCTCAAGTTCTTTTTATCAGGTATTTTGCTACAAGAGGAAAGCAATCTCTTGGAACTGATGAAAGTCGAATAAAGAGAGAGAGGGTCTAGCAAGGTGGCTCAGGGATCCATGGTGCTGCGTGCAAGCCTGGTGACCTGTGTGACCTGATCTCAGAACCCACAGACAGGCAGAAGGGAAGAATGAGTAACATCAGAGTTGTTCTCTCACTTCTGCACACATCATTTGCTGTCCCATATCTCTCCCTGTCTGTCTCCACCTCTGACACTATCTCTCTCTCTCTCTCTCTCTCTCTCTCTCTCTCTCTATTTCTCTCTCTCTTTCTCTCTCTCTCTCTGTGTCTCTCTCTGTCTCTCTCTCTCTCACACATACACATACACCCACATACAAACACACACTTAAACACACACACACAGATACATACACTCAGAGAGATATACACATACATAGATACATAAACAAATTTCACAGACATACATATATACACAGAACACAGACACATATACAAATACACATAGACATATACAAACACAGACAAACACATACACAAACACACACATATACACACATCCAGACACACACACACACATACACCCACAGCCACATACACACAGAGACATAGACAGATAGACAGACACATACATACACATCTGTACATATACACAGATGCACATACATACACATGTACACACAAATACAATACACATACACGCAGACACAGACACACACATACACCCACAGCCACAGACAGATACACAGACATATACATACACACATGTACATATACACAGATGCACAGACATACACACATAAACACGAATGCAATACACATACACATACAGTCACACACACAGACACAGACATACACACAGACACACAGTTATACACGCAGAGAGACACACAGTTACACACACACACACACACACACACACACACACACACACACACACACTTGGGAAGAGGAGAACAGCCTGAATAGGGAGCCAGCCTGGGTACTAGACGATCAGGATGATGGGAATGGGTCCACAGGAGAACCTGCTAGGTACTTTTTGAGAATGAGTCAGAAGCAGCTATGGTTGGATGCCATGAACAACAGAGGAGGGAACACTGAGTGGCATGCATTTCTCATCTGGCTTAGAAGACTGAATACACTTGGTAAGGAAAGGAGATAATATTTGAAGTGGAAATTGAGCTTTAAAGAAATTGAGTTCAATAAAGCACACAGCACTGGAACTGTTTAGAGTTTGGGCTGTTGTCCCCAGTTGGATGTTACCTCAATGAGAAGAGGTGACAGCTCATTCTGGAGTCACATGTAGGTGACCATGCCCTGGGGACTGCAGTTAGGAACTGCTATATCTCAGTCCAATATAGCAATGATTTCATGGTAATGGTAACAGAGAAAGCCATAACAAGGCACCTTAAAAACACACTGGTGAAGACACCAGGTAGGTAGGTGATGGCAAGGTGGGACACTCCGCTAGAGGCTTCAGACGTCGTCTGATAACCTTCTTAGCTTTCAGGTGGTCGATGTAGGGGTCTTGTTTGCACGTTCCAAACAGACTTTCCAACAGTCACAAGGATGTTAAGTCAAATACTGTGGAGGGTAATAAATGACTGCTTAGGACACTTATAATAACCAAAGTTAATGTGGTTCTGGACCGGCAGTCTTCTAACATTCCATAGTTTTGATCAGTCAATTACCTTGTAGACTGTTTGACACACGTGTGCCTTTTTCCTGGGCACTCTAGTCCCTCTTCTTCCTATTGGAAGTTTCCAGCATGCCCTTTAAACTCAGCTTGATACAAAGCTTTCTTCTTCTAAAAAAATCTGGGACTCCTGAATGAGTGTGTTTGGTTGAAGAGATAAATAAATATTTGAGGAGAGTAAACAGTCGAAAAATTAAAACATGAATAATTTACAAGCTGATTGTCAGTTATTTGTTGATTGCTAAATTATGTGTTTGCTGCATGCTGATTATCTTTTAAAATCTGCTTCCCTGTTGCTAAGGGAAACAAACTCCTTTCCCTGGCTTTTGTATATAGGCTGTATTTTTGTTTACATTATTCTTGTTTTTTATTTTTGAAAGAATAATGATTACTATAGTTTATAAACATGTATGCTAATTTTTAATACAAACGTAGTCAAATGGGGCATGCAAGGAAGAAAAAAAAAAACAATACCCAAGGTACCAGTTACATTTGTAAATATTAATTCCAGATGTCTCTTCCTGACTTTGGTATTAGTTTGGATATAAGATCAACCCTTGTTTTCATTCCTACCTGAACTTGGGTTGGCTATGTCCTTTATATCTATTGCCAGTGTGAAGAACCAACAATGACTGTTTCTGTTTGTTGTCGATTGCTTCAATAAACACCTTGAGTAGCACAACTGGGCAGGGAGAGGGTTTGTTTGGCTTTGGAGTTGGTTTGAATAAAATGGTCCCCACAGAACCACAGGGAGGGTCCCTATTAAGAGGCATGCTCTTGTTGGAGTGGGCATGGCTTTGTTGGAGGAAGTGTGTCATTGGGGGTGGTGCTTGGAGTTTCAGATGCTCAAGCCAGGCCCAATGTTTCACTCTCTTCCTGCTGCCTTTGGATTTGGAGGTATTACTTTCAGCAGCTTCTCCAGCACCGTGTTTGCCTGCATGCTTCCATGCTTCTCACCGTGACAGCTCAGCCTCTGAACCTTCGGACAGCCCCAATTAAAGGCTTTCCTTTGTGAGAGTTGCTGAGGTCATAGTGTCTCTTCACAACAATAAATCCCTAACTAATACAGCCTCTCAGGTCACAATCCATCAGTGAGCGAGGTCAGGGCAGGAACTAGGGGCGGGAACCTGAAGGCATGGAGGGGTTACTTTGGGTTGCATCTTGTGACTCGCCAGCTTCCTTACTTATACATCCTAGGATCACCTGCCCAAGTGGAGAACCACCCACAGTGAGCCGGTCCTTCTCACAGCTATCATTAATCCAAATGATGCCCTCAGACTTGGCGCACCAGACCGGCGTTTCCTCAGTTGAGTCTTTTCAGATGACTCCAGCTTGTGCCAAATTGACATGAAAACTAGCGCAATCATCAGATATTTTCTTTCAGCAAGATTCAAGCCAAAATACAACAATAAAACAATCAAAGAACAAAGTTATCAATAGTAATAAAGTACAAAATAAAAATAGGAAGCTGAAGATCAAAATAAAATGAATAAATAAATAAAATAAAATAAGCACTAACCTGAAGGACAAGGTCATTTTACTCTCTGTCAGTGTTTCTTCCTCACTGGGGAGATGTGGCTTCTCCCTCCCCTTAGATTATCCTCCCTGTCAGTCTCCACAGGTCAGAGGGAGCCTGCTAATCTCAGCAACTGAAACAAGTTAAGTCAATGTCCTCTGATGAGTCCATTCTCTGATGAGTCAGAATTCCCTGGTCTGAGCTCCCTGCCTGAGAGTCACTACCATGTCCCTGACTTTTCCTCATCTAGTGCCTTCTGTGATGGAGGTCCCTACAGGGCATGGAATATTTACCCATTTTATTCAGTTTCCCTTGTCCATTGTTAGTTTCCCCAGCACCCTTAGTGACTTCCATGTAACTTGGACAGACAGCACAGGCAGGGAAGGGTCTGTACTTCAATGGGAGCACTGCCAGGCCCCAGCCTGCTCTCTGCGCATGCCTTCTCCATCCCATAATGAGCTCCGCCAGGCCCCAGCCTGCTCTCTGCGCATGCCTTCCCCATCTGCCCATTGTCCTTCTGTAGACACTGGCCCTTCTGTCTCCGGCTCTGTAACTTTCCCTGAGAACACGTGGCTGGAGTTGGCCCTGGCTGACAGAAGCAGCATGGTGTAGCTCAGAAAAGTCCTGTCGTTGTGTGGGGGTGGTGGTGGTGGGGTTCCTGCTGTTGCTTATTTCTGTTTTCTTTACCTCCTCCTCTTAACAGGACTAATTGCATTAAAAAATCAATAATGGCTTTATTCTGTGATGAAAAGTTCATTCAAGTAGACAGCATATATTGATCTTATCTTTCCTTCTCTTCCCCTTCAACTTACTCCAGACCCCCTCCTCCAGTTGGTCTCTTTCCCAGCTCTCTGTCTCTGTCTGCCTGTCTATCTGTCTGTCTGTCTGTCTGTGTGTCTGTCTCTGTCTCTGTCTCTCGGTCTGTCTCTCTGTCTTTCTCTCTCTCCCCCCTCCTTTATATCCACTGAGTCCAGTTAGTGGTGTCCTAATTGCATGAACCTGGGGATACCAATTGGAGTTCGAGCAATTAACCAGTGGCCACGCCCTCAAAGTAAAATAATTCTCCCTCTCCTCTGCTGCCATTGGTTCTCCTTAGCGAGAGGTGGGGCCTGCGATAGCAACTTCCCTATCCTCTGGAAATGGTAATTGGAGGGATTCTGTGAATGCAGCTGCAGCTTCCGTGACTTCTGCAGTGCGATAGCCATGTCAGGTCCTGCACATTTCACAGCGCTCACCCTAGCTCCCATGCTTACATTCTTTCTCTCCTCTCTTCCTGATGTTCCTGGAGCCTTGGGTATGGGAGGAGGTTCATGTCCTATTCACGGCTCATAGCTTATTCTCAACACTGAACTACTATGAGTCTTGCAGTAGTATTTTTACCTTGTTTCCCAGCAAGCCCCGCACATTGTTTATTTTCCCATCTATCTAAACAGCTCTTTACAGCTTTCTCAAAGCACTGGGTTTTGGCAATTAACACTCACAATGCTAATTTCCTTCCTAGGACATGTCAACCCAAACTTTCAGACTTGCATTTATTTTTTGTTTTTATTTTTGGTAGGGAAGGGGGCCAAAATGGTAAAGAACAGTGTGGCTAGATGGGATGTTAGCATTTTTGTTCGGTCATCCTAATAACACCACTCACTCAGTGTCGTTATGTAGACTTTATTGGCACTGCTTCTTTTAGTCCAATATGCTACAATAAATATGTTGTTCAGAGCAGAGGGTGTTGAGGATGTTGAGTCTTCAGTCCATACTGTGTGTTCTAGCTTCATTTCTGTTGCTGGGATGAAATGCCCTTGGTAGTGTAGAGGAGGAAGGAAGGGGTTTATTCCAGCTTCAAATACCAGGGTATCATCTGTAACTGTGGCGAAGTCAAGTCACAGAAGCAGGAACTTTTGTCAGCAGGTCATACAGGTCCAGCGAAGAGCAGCGACACGGATACAGATAGGCTCGTTTGCTTGCTTATGCTGATTTCTCCACTCCTATACATTCAGATCCCCTACCTAGAGAATGGTGCCGCCCACACTGGGCTGTGTCTTCTCACATAGGTTAACTTACTTAAGACAATACCCTATAAACATGCTCACAAGCCAACCCAATGTAGACAACCCCTCACTGAGTCTCTCTGTCCAAGTGCTTTGTAGGTTGAGCCAAGTTGATATCACAGGGCTGGAGAGATGGTGAGGTGGTTTAGAATGCTTGTTGCTCTGGCAGAGGACACAGGTTTGGTTCCCAGCACCCATATGGTAGCTCACAGCCTTCTGTAACCCTACTCCCAGAAGATCCAATGCTCTCTTCTAACCTCTGCCAGCACCAGGCATGCATATGGTACACTTACACCCTGGCAAAACACTCATACACATAAAGTAAAATAAGTCTTTTAAAATGTTAAAAGTTAACCGCAACACTGTAGCAAACTTTTCCCCACTCCACCACTCTTGATAACTGCTAGCACCACGATTTCCTTAACATTGAGGTGTGATAGGGCTGCTGAGAGTGTTACTTCCTACCTTCTTGCTACTTGAAGGGCTGTGAAAACAGAACCAAGCTGTGGAGAGACCCTGTCGTGGGTTAGAAAGACCAAGGTGATGATTGCTTTACATTCCCCGTCCCAGAGGCAGGCTGCCTGCCTCTGGGGAGCAGCCATCCATACTGTGAGGCAAGTGAAGTCCTGGAGCGGCACAAGTCAGGAGGTGATGGCTTGCTTATTCCTGGGCTGGAAATAGCAGTGGCTATTTATACTTTCCGTATTCCTGTTTGATGTTTGCGGAGCACACTCATTTTTTGATGTCTTTGCTGGTAACCATGGTAACAACAAAGAAGAATCTACCAAGTTTTTGGTCTTTGGCTCTCTCCGTCATTTTTCACATTGAAACTTGTGCCTCAGCGAGTTTTAGCATGGTCAGTGGCGTGGTTTCATTCATGCTGGGTTGCCTTGAGAGACTATTCAGAATGGTGGTCTTCCAAGAGGAGGCAAACCCACCCCAGAAATACTCTTGATCTTTTTATCGTATATGGGGCATTTTGATAATTGAAGACCAGAGAAAAGGTAAACTGTCCCAACAGTTGTGTTTGTCCCTTGACTGTTAATTGTGCTTTGACTTCATTTACCTGTTTTTTCTCTTCTCTTGGCCTCTTGGTCTGGATGGAGACATGAACTCCATGGAAGCACTGGAAGGCATGCCATTTGTAGATCTGTGGACCAGTAGCATCATTGGATTTGCATCCTCTACCCAACATGAGGATGTCCTTCAGAAAGCATCTGTCTCAATGACCCTTGTGGGTGTTCCTTTGAGATTTTACCACCATAAGCCAGCATTCACTTCTGAGACCCCCTTGAAAAGCAGAACAACAGAAGGTTTGACTTCTGGTCTGACACTATGACTAGCCACAGCTGGCCAAATGGACCAGAGAAACAGTCACACCTCCACATCCAGGTCACATGGTATCCAACAATGTCCATATGCCACTCAATGGTCTTGTATACTCAGCTCAGTGTTTCCAAGCTGGATTAAGGTGATGTAGCACAATTGTCCATCAGCTGAGACTCAGGGCACTAGGGACAGATAGTGGCTAGGAAAGATGACTATTTCTCTTTGTGGTTATGAAAGGACACTGCCTTCAGAAGAAGGATTAGAAGGAGAAAACAAGGCAGTAAATCAGGCTTTGCTAAGACATCTGACACTCACTCCCTTCTGCACTTGGACAAGGAGTGACTGACTTCCCAAGCTCCTGGAGAGAGCAGTGTCCTCTGGATTGAAAACTCCAATGCTGGAGAGAAGGTTCTAGCAACCCAGTCAATTCTGTAGGTGGCTCACTAGGACTCAGGGAGTAAATAACTCAGAAGTGTCTGGAAGTTCTGACATTTACCAGATTCACGAGGCTACCCATCTTTAACATTCTATAAGCAGAGCAGGCAGCCGAGGAGAGTGACTCCTGGACCTTTCCATTTGCTCCCCATGTTACAGAGATCCAGTGTCACAGCTTTCATTATCTATGTTACAGTGGGGTTCTGGGCGGTGCATCTGTCTCTGTCAATCATGCTTCTGTCTGTAACCCCGCACCGGTACTCCAGTAGGTAACCTCAGCAACGCTCATTGCTTCACCGGGTTGGAGTTTGCTGGTATTCTTACATAGTTCTGTCATCAATTCCCTATCTGCGGTGACTAGATGCTTGTTCCTGCTCTTCAAGAATAGTGTCACACAAATAGTCTGTTAGGATTCTCCCTGGAGCAACATGACTCTTTTCCAACTTGGGCCCTCTAGCCTGGCGTCTCTCAGGAACACACATCTGACTTTTGTTTTGTGAAAGTGGGTGTATTCTACACATAAAAACCTGTGGAAGGAATGGCTCACTTAAATCTCTTTAATGGGTTGGGTTTATTGTGCTTAGACACCTGTGTCTCATTCGCTCTTTATGGTATTCATTGGTTTTTCACCATATGCCTAAAAAGCGATTAAGAAGGAGAAAGCAGTGTGTAAAGCCATTCTTGGTGGAATATCCAGGGCCTCTTGGAACAGGGCCATCTATGGTAGAACGGTAACTCTGAGCTACCCACCGCAGGGTGCTGGTGAGATGGACTAGTACCCATGCAGGTCCTCTCCTAGGCTATCAGGACACTTGTCATCAAAGGCACAGCGCATCTTATGGGCGCAGTTCCTCCGGAGGAAACAGGTGTGTGAGGATGGCTCGTTAGCCATCATTCTCTTCTCCTGAGATGGCCATTTACATGCATGACCCATGTTTTCCCCGATATCTCTGTTAGTTTGTGGAGCAGATAAGATCCACTCGAGAGCCACAAAAGGGGAAAACACTGTGCAGGAGACGAACACTGAGGCTGAGGCAGCTGATTGAAGTCACTTTTGAACACCTGTGCTAATATCCAGGCCTATGGTGCCATGCGTCTTCCTGTATGTAAACTATTTCTTTAAGACAGGGTCTTTCTACGCAGTCCAATTTGGCTTCAGGATTCGTGGGAATTCCAGAGTGACATCGAACTCATGATTCTCCTGTCTTGGCACTCCGAGTGTTGAGATTATAGGAATACATCAGCATGCCTGAATGCTTTTTTTTTTTTTTTTTTTTTAAAAAAGACTCAATTTATACACTTTTGTGTACAAAAGATATCACCTAGTTCTTCTGGATTTGTTTTGAGTTTTGTGTGAGTGAGTGGGAGCAGGTGAGCCTATGCTATCGTAGGTTTTTCCTGCAGAATGGAGGGAGAGCACTTCTCTGTCTGCTACTGAGCTCCAACACAGCCTATTTCCTGAACACATTTCAGGGAGCCTAGATTTCCTCTCTCTCTCTCTCTCTCTCTCTCTCTCTCTCTCTCTCTCTCTCTCTCTCTCTCTCTCCATGCTTGTGTGTGCCTCTGTGTGTGTATGTGCATGCTTATGTGTAACCCTGTTTTTTTTGTGTGTGCATGCTTGCGTGTGCCTCTCTCTGTGCATGCTTGTGTGTGTGTGCATGCTTGTGTGTGCCTTTGTGTGTGTGTGTGTGTACATGCTTGTGTGTACCTCTGTGTGTGTGTGCATGCTTATGTGTGCCTCTCTCAATCTATGTGTGTGTGCATGCTTGTGTGTGCCTCTGTGTGTGTTCATGCTTGTATGTGTGCATGCTTGTATGTGCCCCCCTCTGTGTGTGTGTGTGTGAATGCTTGTGTGTGCCTTTCTCTCTCTGTGTATGCTTGTATGTGCCTCCCCTCTATGTGTATGCTTGTATGCACCTCTCTCTGTGTATATATTCTTCTCTCTCTGGGTGTGTGCATGCTTGTGTGTGCCTCTTTCTCTCTGTCTCTCTGTGTCTGTCTGTCTGTCTGTCTGTCTCTCTCTCTCTCTCTGATTGCTGGATAGTTTCAAGAGAGCTTCTTGTTTCTGCCTTCCTAATGCTAGGACTGTACCTGTCCACCACCACTCAGCTGCTTTGTGGGTGCAGAGGATCATGTTGACACAGCAACTATCATCTCAGTCTCTTACCTCCAGTCTTCTATTTAAAACCCTCTCTCACCCACCCTTTGGAGTCCCCAGAACAAGTCACCCCTAAGCTTCCTGTATGCCTCTGCCTACCTAGGAAACAGAACTCACTGGATTTTATGGGACCTGCCTCAGTTGCTATACTAGTAGGCAGAATGTGTTTGAAGAGTCAATAAAGATATTCAGAATGTCTTTGTTTTTTTTCTGGCCCTTATTAGTCTGGTAACCTTTCAAATACTGTGGTCATTTGAGCTGCGGAACACGCATGTATATACTGACATCCATGTGCACACACATACAAGACCAGAAGAACATTCTTGTGCGGGCATATAAATGTGTATGCATAGGCACTTGAGTGTGCATGTCCATTCTGATTTTGCTTGTGGCTTCCCATGTTTAAAAAACATCTGGAAGAATGCTATGGAAATAAGATGTTTAGGGTCCATGAAACTTAGCTGTCAAACATAACTGTGAAAACTTATAGAATATGTGATATCTAGCCATATGAGACTTTCAGTAGGGACTGATAAATAAATTGAAGGAAAAATCCTAGAAATGATGGAATGAACTTTTTTTTTTTTTGCATGCAATTTTAACCAAAAGGAAACACACAATTTTCTATGGAATTTTAAGCAAAGGAGTGGACATCAGCAAAAAGAAATGTTATAAAATGTTCCCGAAGGACAACCGTCTCAGGGTTTCTAGTGCTTTGAGACACACCCCACTCCCAAAGACATCCTGGAGAGGAAAGTGTTCATTTTAACTTAGAGTTCATACTCCATCACCAAAGGAAGTCAGGGCAGGAACTTAGGGCGGGAACCTGGAAGCAGGAGCAGATGCAGAGGCCACAGAAAAGTGCTACTTACTGGCTTTCTCCCCAAGGCTTGCTCAATCTGCTTTTCTGCCACACCCAGGGCCACCAGTGCAGGAGTGACTCCACCCACAGTGGGCTGGACCCTACCACATCAATCACCAATCAAGAAAATTCAAGACAGGCTTATCCTCCGGTCAGTTGGGTGGGAACATTTTCTCATTTGATGTTAACCTCTTCCAAAATGACTTTACCTTGTGTCAAGTTGACAGAAACGTGACCAGCAGAATAGCCTACGGTTGACTTCTCCAGTAACGTATAAAATTTTAAAAATGGAGAAAACAAGGAGAAAACAAAAGGAGAACAGTAAAGGTAACAGTAAGAAGTATTACTTTAAATATGACCTAGATATCAGAATGGAAACAGATCAGTAATAGAATTTGATGGATTGCATTTAATGATGATATTCAAGGAAGAAATGACCCAAAACATAGACAGGAGACAACACAATAGAGTAGAATTTGGTTCTCTCTCTCTCTCTCTCTCTTTCTCTTTCTCT
>NC_034599.1:106487784-106504020 GCF_900095145.1 Mus pahari | reverse complement strand
GTGTGTGTGTGTGTGTGTGTGTGTGTGTGTGTGTGTGTGTGTGTATAGGTTTGTGCTTGTTCATATTGTGTCCTGAGAGGTCAGAAAAAAGCGTCATATCTCCTGGAGCTGTGTTATAGGTGATTGTGAATCACTAGATGTGGGTGCCAGAAACTGAACTCCCATCCTCTGGGAAGGCAGCAGGTGCTCTAAACGGCTGAGGTATATTTCCAGCCTGCCTCTCTCTTTAAAGAATTGAAACCAATACAAGAGACGAAATTCTTGTAAAAGTAATTAGAGAGATAAAGAGAATTAACAAAATAAATTACCAGTAATGACTAAGGTGTAACTATGTAGTCAGTTCAATCTGGTTACACACATCAATCAGATAAAACAGCATTCTAAATGAATACGTGTTAATGCAGATTATATAAGTGAAAAATAGACATTTTAAAAATGAGCCATTGTTAAAACAATTAATTATAGGGGACATAGGAAAAAATAACAGCATAGAGCTTATGACATCACAAAAGACATATTTAAATTTAGTTTTTAGAAGGATGCCAATCCCCGGGGATTTCAAGAATGAGTTCTTGGCAAACATTACAGAGCACAAAACTCCCCAGTCACTCGAGAGAAAGCAGGCATGGTGCTTCACACCTGTGATCCTAACACTCAGAGGCAGAGGCAGGAAGACTAGAAGGTCATGGGCACCCTCTGCTACTCGTAAACAACAGTATCCTATGTAATCACACTAGGTCTAAGGAAACCCTCAAGTATTACAGGACATGCAAACACTAAAGTCATTTTCACTCGGGGGTGGGAATGGGCGATCTCCCTGCTGTGCTGCAGGTGATTCCGAATATGGTAAAGGTGCACTTCAAATCCAGGGGGTGGAGAATCCAGGGACATTCATTTGTGTCCTTGGGAAACTGACTAGGAATAAAAGAAAAAGCCCTCAGCAAAACTAAGGCCCCCATAGCCTTTAGGTAAGCATAGCTCTAAACCAGACAGAGGTTGTTAAGGTGCAGAGTTAAATGGTTGACACACGCAGTGTAAGTGTGTGCTCATGTTGGTTTTCAGGCTCGGAACTTGGCAATCATGATGAGAATCTTAATGAAAATGTTGAAGGAAATAGAGGAAAAAATCATTAAATAAATAAATGAAAAGGAAAATGTAGAAAAATGTTTTTGGAGGAGGCCTGAGTTTGAAATGATAAGTTTACAAAGATTGATAACAAATCAGTAAATGAATGTTCTGTTCTCTTAAAATTTATCTATTTTCACAAGTGTTTTTCATGTGTATATGTCTGTGAACCATGGGTGTGCCTGGTACCTGAAGAGACCAGTAAAGGGTGTCAGATCCCCTGGAACTGAAATTACAGATGGTTGTGAGCTGCCTTGTGTGTGACTCTGTGTTCCTGTGTGTATGCATATGTGTGTGTATTTGTGTGTGTGTGTATGTGTGTGTGTGTGTGTGTGTGTGTGTGTTTGTGTGCTGGTAATGAAACCTGGGGCCTCTGCAAGAGCACCAATACTTTTAACTATTGAGCCATCTCTCCAGCCATAAATAAATATTCTTGAAGAAAATACACTGTTCTATGACATCTGTCCTTCATCCCATTGGTGAGGAGGACATGAATTGTCAGGATACAGAAGCAGGAACATCTGGCTGCTTAAGTAGCATTGGCTGTTGGCAAAATTGACTGGTGAATGAGAAACAATTAAGTCAAGGCAGTGCAGAGTGGATTCCATACAGGCTCTGGGCAGAAGTATTCATGTTAAAAATACAAAGCAAAACTCCTCTATTGCTTCCTAATTGCTGCGATCATTCTGCCTGTCAGTATCCGATGGCAATATTTATAAATTATCAGGGGTGGCATTTGTGCCACTTGGGGATGTGTGTGTGACATCCTGACAAGCACTCCTAAGTGTTCTGTTTCTCTGTCTATTATCTAGCCTGACACTCACCATTTATCTTTGTAATCATATTTGTATCTTCCTACACTAAGAAGGCAAGCCATAGGGAGCCAGGAGAGAATTCTCTCTCTCTCTCTCTCTCTCTCTCTCTCTCTCTCTCTCTCTCTCTCTCTCTCACTGTTATATTTGTTAAAGTACACATACAAAGATATTTTCACCTCTTGAATCTCTAAGTATATACTTTTATAAAAATATTTTACACTGAAATATTTAATACCACAATAAAATTAATAAACTATGGCTTGTAAAAAGTGAGATGACTGTTCTCTCAAAATTTATATATTTTCATGAATGTTTTGCCTGCATTGCATGTGTGTCTGTGAAGCATGGGAGTGCCCGATACCCAAGGAGGCCAATAAGGAATGTTAGATCCCCTGCAACTGAAATTACAGATGGTTGTGAACTGTCCTGTGTGTGCGTGTGTGCACAAGTGTGTGTGCTGGTAAAAAGTGAGGTGGTGCTTTCTCTCACACAGGGCAGAGCCTGAAATCCCAGTGACTCAGCACAATGAAGTTTCTGTCTTCCTCATGTCTCAGCGGGATGCAGTCACCCCTTGTGGAGCATATGTTCTCTGCAGTTGCCAGAGCAAGGGAAGAAAGCAAACCGAAGGGTCACTTCAGATGTTTCTAAGGGATTGTATCATATTTTTAGCCAGGTTCACTGGACCAAGTCAACTGCAGGGTTAAGGCAGAAGATGGAGAAATCATGAAAGCTTTGTCAGCATCTATATCGTCTGCTTTAGCTAGTGTATGAAGGCAAGCCAGGACTCTAGGATGGCCCAGTTGCACTATGACTGCCTGAAAATTGCCCGAACAATTTGCTCGGTTGCCTTGGCAACAACTCTCGCCTGGGAGTTGGTGGAGAATCTTGAGCTTGCCTTTCCATTTTCATAAAACATTGCCTGTCTACACAGTATCCTTGTTGTCACTGTCATCATGACTCTCCCCATCATCATCATCACCACCACCATCATTATCATCACCATTGCCATCACCATCATCATCACCATCGCTGCCACCACCACCACCATCATCATCATCATCATCATCATCATCATCATGATGTCATGACCATCATCTTTACCAGCACTAAACTTGGAACAGATCTGAGTCAGAGACCCAAAAAAATTCTTCCAGATCTTTCCTCACAGTGGGTAGAAATCAGTATGTTGGGAGTGAGCATGTGAGAGTTCCAATGGCCAGTGCTAACGATACTTGGGCCAGGCAGGATGAACTTCGGTGCTCTGTAGACATTCTTTGCTCTCTCCCTCTTCCTTGGCTTTTTCTCCCTGCCCGCTGAGGATGGTTTGCACATGACTTCATGCCTGAATTGCTTAAGAACCCATAAGTGCATGTACCTGGCTCTGTGCACCACACAGTGAGTGGCTTGGCTTGCTTGGAAGGATGCTATACCCCTCTAAGCTACCCATCTTTCTGCTTTCTTCCTCTGTTGTTTTGGCCACAAGAGGCACCAGTCAAATGGTCGCTTCACCGAGAACAGTGTGGGACAGTTAGATACATAGCCTGAACCCCTGTGGGTCAAGCTCATCTTCCGTTCATATTTGTGGTGTCTTCCTATATCGATTTATATTTCTGTATTTTAATAGAGACTTTTAAGTTACTTCAAATTTGCCATAAGCTGCTTTAAGTTTAATATAAATAAGTCCATATCAGGGAATCAGCCAGCCCAGGGACATTTGGGGGAAGGGATCATGGAGGACTCCTGAGACAGGAAGTCTGAGTTCACACACTTAAGCCAGACATGACAGTTCAGCATCAATTTTCTGGGTGCTCTTGTGAGCATGTTTTATTAAAGAGTGGCTTGGAAGGTCGGATGTTTATGGGAAGCCAAGTGAAATGTGGCAGTCAGTTTAATAAGGAATCAGAAGGAAATCAGAACCCTTTCAGGAGTCAAAAGGAGTTTTGCATTTCTCTATTCTAGAGGGAATTTAAGAATCTCATCTCCATATTGCTTTTCTAATAGGTGGAGTCCTGAAGTACTCTGACCAGACTTTTAATATTTCTATGAGGCTAACATTCATGAATAAAAACAGAAAGATTTCCCCATTTCTCAGGACACAGCATGTTAGAGATAGAGCTGTATCAGAGTGTAGATGATGACCTGGTTTCCATGGCAATCTGTTCATTATCTCATTCTTTTCTAAGTTCCTCAGTTTAATCCCTTATCCTTTGCTGAGCCTCCTTCTCATTCAACACTTACCAGATCTGTTTCTGTGGCTATGTAGGCAGTGTAACAGCCTTCACAGTGTCTCACCGAATGAAATGAGAACACACACACACACACACACACACACATGCACACAAACATGCACACATGAACATACATACACACATACTCACACACATAGAAGCACACACACAGAGGAATACATGCACACACACAGAGACACACAGACATATGCACACACACATGCATACACACATGCACACACAGACAGACACATACACCACATGCACACACATATACATATACACATGCACACACAGACACATGCACACACATATACACACATACATGCACACACACAGACACATATACACAAACATGCACATATATACACATATACATGAACAAGCACATAGACACATACACACACATACACGGATACACACAGACATATACTCACACACATAGACACACAGATACACACAAAATATGTACACACTAACATATACATACATGCTCACACATACACACACATACACAGAGGAACACACACACATGCACACACAGACACACACACAAACACACATGTGCACACACATGCACACATAAATACTCACACAAATGCACACACATACACACAAATATATACATACTCATACTCATAAACATACACACACACAAATACATATACTCACACAATGCACACACACACAAATATACACACATATGTACGCATGCACGCCATTCACACCCACAAATATACACACACTCACATACAAATATACATAAGCTCACACACGTAAACATACACACACACTCTGAGAGAATGTGCATGGAAAATTATCTCAGCAGAATTTCAGGATGAAGAGATGTAGAGTGGTGGGGATGTGTTTCTATATACAGTGTATTCCCTGGCACCTTCCATAGAGAGATGTGCCCTGCCTGGTGCACAGAGCTGCCACGCTAGCTTGCTGTATCTTGGGTTCTCTTGACTTTGTGTGCTATTTGAGCATGTGTGACAGGTTATTAATCATATATGGTCAAAATAGCACACAAAGAAAAGAGTCCTTTTGTTTCTTTTTCTCAGGGCAGGTGCTTTGCCAAAACTCCTGGTTTCTAATTTCCTCTTTAAGATTGGTCTTTGTGTCCCCTTTCTTTGAGGACCTCACTTTCAGTACAGTGAAGTGGATGACGTGTCTCGTGGCTAGGGGGATGAGGATGATAGGGAAACTCATGCTTCCCCCACCCACATCAGCACCACTCAGCTTAAGTCTCATTTGCCAAAAGAACATGATGTCACAATTGTTGCTTTGTTTTCCTGATAGGATGCAGTAATATTTAAGGCTTAGAAAATGTTATGGCTGGGGCTGGAGAGATGGCTCAGTGGTTAAGAGCACTGACTGCTCTTCTGGAGGTCCTGAGTTCAATTCCCAGCAACCACATGGTGGCTCACAACCATATGTAATGATATCAGATGCCCTCTTCTGGTGTGTCTGAAGACAGCTACAGTGTACTTACATATAATAAATAAATAAATCTTTAAAAAGAAAAGAAAAAGTTATGGCCAGAGAGTACTGAAAATACCGATCTCTGCATGAATTTCATCTATGAACAGATGGCATGTTTGTGATGCTTTTATATACTCAGTTCCAGAATGAAGTAATTACATGTCTCCTATGAGAATGTTTGGTTTGCAAGACAGTGAGGCATCAGAGTCTGCTCCATCCTGCAAGTGTCATTTCAGCCAGTAATGGTCTGGACACTACATGTGCCCGCTGTTCCACTCATGATAATGGGCCAACAGACAATGCACTGACTTTGTGCTCCTTTTAGTCTGAGGGCATAAGATTATTTTGATTTTATTAGTCAGGGTGATGGTTGTTTTCAAACGGGGCATAACTTGGAATTACCCAAGAGTCTCACTGAAGGGTGGTATATATTGGCATGGCCTGTGAGCATCTCTCTGGGGAATTGTCTTAAGAAAGTTACTTGATATGGGAAGACTCAGCCAACTGTGGGCATCGCCATACCTTAGGCAGGGCTCCTGAACTGCATAAGAATGTATTGTGGTGAGTTTGATTCAACCCTCCATTCTGTTGCTATGGCAGCAATCACAGGCAGTCTGGGAAGGAACGGAAGTGGCTACACTCTAACAAAACCTTCTAAGGCAGACAGTGAATTAGATTTGACTTTCATGCTGTAGTGTGTTGAATCTGGAACCAAGTTCAAACTAATGAGTGAGACTCAAGGCTGAACAATAAGGGCAGTCAAGGTTTTGACAAGATGAAGTCCAATATAAACGAAACATGACCAGTAAGTTACAGCCAGTACCATGCTTGTGCCTCTTCTAAGTTTTCCATGCATCATACATTCCATCTTGCCTAACTTGGTATACATACATATTTTCTTGGTATCACTGAGGTTCTATAATTTTCCCAAAGTCATGAAGCTAGTGAGTGGTAGGGCTGGATGTTTAGACTCTATCTCACACCAAGTGTCTAGCTAGAGATATGTGGGCAGGGGAAGCCCAAGGATGGAGTTGCCATGCCTGAGTAGACTTCCTGTCCTTCATGGCACACCACACTTGGAAAGCCCAGCAGGATGGAGAGCTTGCAGGTTGACTGACCCCAGCTCTAAACTTTATCTCAGTGGAGCTAAAGAAAGGGCAAAGAGTGCAGGAGATCTCTAGACCACCAACAGAATGGATATAACTGTAGCGTAAAGAAAAAGTGCAAAATAAGCATCCTTGAACCCACCACTCCATTTAGGAATGAATAACTATTAAGACCATAAAATTCCTCTCTGAGCTTTCTGTGCTTCTGCTCTGTTCCCTTGCCCCTAAAAACTGAGTTATTTCCATATTTAGTTAATATTTCTCTTGGTTTCCTTTACAGTTCTAAAAATATTCACTCTAAACAGAATGGCATTTTATTTTTAGCTTTGCCTGTTTTTACCTTTGTGTGTGTGTGTGTGTGTGTGTGTGTGTGTGTGTATGTATGTATGTATGTATTATGTGTATATGTACTTGAACTGCTTTAGTGGTTTTTGTTCCTCAGGTTTGATTCCATCATTCATTTTATTTTTTTAAAATTATGTGTATAATTGTGTATCTGTGTGGTACAGATGTGTATAGTGCCCATAGAGGCCAGAAGCTGGAGTTATAGGTGGTTGTGAACTGGCTCACATGGGTCCTGGGTCCTGAACTTGGATCTTTGCAAGAGAGTGGTCTTGGTCTTAGCCATGAGCCATCTTTCTAGTCCCAAGTTTATCATAAATGATACTGTGGCAGCAGTCATGGGAAGTCTAGAAAAGGTTAGACATTGTTGTGTTCCCATAAGATTTTATTTATAAAGTGGACTGTGGCTTATGCCATAGCTTACTGAAACTAGAAGACAGGCACATCTTCTAATTTTTTTTTTCTTGTCTGGCTTAATGGCTAGTTAGATGTACTTTAAATTCAAACTCCTATGGATTCTTCATGTTACGCATCTATATGTATGTTTTATGTTATGAAGTATAACGAGAATTTCTGTAGGACACATGCTTGCCAGCATTATATGAACGTGAGTACATTTAATACAAGGGAATGTCAAGTTGCTTCTTGATGTAGTTTACCAAGTCCTATGTTGACCAATACCTGCAATGTCTGAGCTTGGGAGAGGCTCTGTATTCTTCCTAACATTTCATATGCACTAATCTTATATGTTTAAAAGTAATTCCTCGTGGTTTTAATGTGCATTTCTGATTACACTTGAAAGGCAGTGTGTGTGTGTACATGTGTGGATGTGTGGATGCAGGTAACTATGCAGCTGTATTCATTTGTGCATGTACACTAATGTGCACAGGTAAATCTCAAGGTTGGGCCTGTCTTCATTTCTCCAGTCTGTCACTGTGCTTCGCTTTTTACATTGGTGCTGGGAATTGAACTTCTGTCCTCCTTCTTGCATGACTGAGCTGTCTCCCAAGCTCCCTATATTTGAATGTTTTTCAGGATTTAGTATTTCATTCAGATGCTTCCTACTTACTAAGAACAAACATCTACCAGACGTTAGCATGATTGATGAGGAACATGACTTAATTACTTCCCTCATGCTGGCAGAGTTGGCAAATGAGCCTGCAATACAAGCACAGAAAAGTCCCCTCTGGATCTAGATGGGCAAGTTTGTGCCTCCACATCAATCAAAATGCCATTCACTTCCTTGGTTCTTGGAGGCTGAGTGCTCTAGGTTTATGCATATTCTATTTCATATGGTTGGAATGGCTCTTGTCTCCTTCAGAACTCATGTTGAAATGTCACCTCCAATGCACCAGAGGTGGGAAGAGGGGCCAGCTGGGAGATGTTGTGACAGCTCTGGCCTTAAGAATAGAATGATGCTGCTCTACCGAGGGCTTCTGGGAGTTGGTTGGCTCTTGCTTCTTCTGCCATATGAGGAACAGCTTTCATCCTCTCTTCATGTTACAGTGGTCAAGGCACCATCTTGGAAGCAGAGACTGGACCCTTATCAGGTGCCAAACTTGTCAGAATTTTGATCTTGTAATTTCTAAATGTCTAGGGATATGAGAAATAAGAATCTGTGACTTATAAGTTATATGTTCAATTATACCAGTAAAAATACACTGTAAATATTCCTACTGATAATTAGTAGAAGGAATCTGGGAGAAGTTATTTAATTTTTAAACATCAGTTCCTTCAATAATAGAATGAATACAACAATATCTCTTTATGTTAGATATTAGCTATTGATGCTCTAATAAAATCTCCCCTGTGTTTCTGTAAGCAGCAATAAGCTCTGTGGGCCACAACTGCAAGTGAGGTGGCCTCTCACTTTCCCCACCTTTCCTTTCTCTCTTCCTTCTCTCTTACCTTCTTCCTCTCACCTCCCCCTCTCCTTTTATGTGTGTGGTGTAAGTAAGTAATGTAAGTATATGTAAGTATGCATGCCTATAGGCATGCATGGAATCCAGAGCAGGACATTGCGTGTCCTCCTCCTCCTCCTCCTCCTCCTCCTCCTCCTCCTNCCTCCTCCTCCTCCTCCTCCTCCTCCTTCTTCTTCTTCTTCTTCTTCTCTCTCTCTCTCTCTCTCTCTCTCTCTCTCTCTCTCTCTCTCTCTCTCTCGACAGGGTCCCTCACTGAGCCCAGTCCTAGACTAATAGCCAGCATACCTTAATAATCCTCCTGTCTCTATGAGAAGTGGGCGGAGGAGGGGAGGGAAGGAGGAAGAGGGAAATAAGAAGGGAGGGAAGAGACACGGAACCACTCGTTTGCAGGAGGGATTGTTCTACTGAGAAACCATACGTGGCATATATAAGATATGCAAGATATGCATCTGGAAGTGGCAGGATAGCATACAGGCAACCACGTCTGGCTTTTTACATGGGTACTGGACCACAGCTCAGATCCGCATGCTTGTGCAAAGCCACTGAGCCACATACCCAGCACCATCGCTCTTTGATAGTACTCTTACTGGCCAAATGTGGCGTTTTACTTAAAAATCTGAGTCTAGTTTATTTTCCTTTGGTGTAAGTTGAAGCCATTTCATTTAGCAATGCTTCTATGCTTTACCTCTGCAGTTGGGTGTGTGCAGCTCAGAGCCCTCAGAAAACCTGGTTTCTAGGAAAACCTGTTAGACCAATTTTTTCTTTAGAGTGGCCACAGTTCCTGGTACCATTTCTCCATCTTTTTTATACTATCATTTAAGGCAGGACAAAGGAGTTAGCCCTTCCTCACTTTTATATCAGGGACAATATTTGGAAGCTGTACTTGCAAATCCCTTTGTCATTTGTCTCATTTGTAAAATGTGAGTGATGTTTTCTGTTTCAGAGAATCACTGTCAACATGTAATGTGATCATGGTTCTACCTAAGACTTCTAGATCCTGAAGTCAGGCTGCTTCAAAAAAAAAAAAAAAAAAAAAAGACAGACAGGCAGGTTTGATGATTCCAAGTGCCCAGGTGATGTGTCGAGTGTGGCATTAAAGAAATTACAGCTTTGCTTTACCAGAGCTTAGGAATAAGGAGTTGATATTGGGCTTCAGCATTCAACCTATGGTAGACTAAATGAGAATGGCCCCCATGGGCTCATATATTTGTTTGAGTCACAGTTAATACAACAGTTTAGGAAGAATTAGGGGATGTGGCCTTGTTGGAAAAGTGTGTCACTGGGGGTGGGCTTTGTGATTTCAAAACCCTTGTCATTCCTAGTTTTCTCTCTCTCTCTGACTCCTTCCTGCAAATATGGATAGAAGTTGTGGGCTCCTGTCCCAGTGCCCAGCCTGCCTGCCCACTGCCCTGCTCCCCTTCATGATGGTCATGAACACACCCTAGGAAACTGTAAGCTCCTCAATAATCTATGTCCTGTGTACATTGTCTCAGTGTGGTGCCTTATCACAGCAATATAAAATAAAATAAGACACACGTTGGTGCTAGGGAGTGACTCTTCCCGTGACAAGCCTGATCATTGCCGTGGTTTTGTTTGCTTGTTTGTTTTCTTTTTGGAGGAATGTGGAAGACTATGGGACTTTTAACTAGGGAAAAACTGAATGCTGTAAGTGGGGCTTAATGGGCCATTTTAGTAGGAGCTTAGAGGCCAATAGTGCTGAGAGTGATGTGGACTGTAGAGGCCCAGCTCAGTAGTTTGCTTTGGTCAGTCTTTCCCTCTATGTCCCCAGTTTCTCCGTTTTGGAATAGCAAGGTATATTCTGTGCCACTGTATGTCGGAAGTCTGTAGTTTGCCTTTTGGCTTTACAGGGGGTTAAAATTAAGAGATTGCCTTGATCCTCAGAAAGACTGTACTTTTAAATTGCTGAGCCTAAAAGACTGAGAAATTTTGAAGTCGGACTAACTGCATTTTTCATTATGACGTGGTCACAAGCAGAGACTGAAATGCTGGTTTGAATGAGAGTGGTTTCAATAGGCACATAGATTTGAATTTTTGGTCCACAGTTGGTGGAACTCTTTAGGAAGGTTTAGGAGATGTGGCCTCGTTGGAAGAGGCATGCCTCTAGAGGCAGGTTTTGGAGATTTCAAAAGCCCTGTTAGATTTCCCTACCTCCTACTTATGCATGCATATGCCAGAACAAGGTTCAAGGATGGAGTCACATGAGGAGCATTCTGAGTGCTTATAAGAGAAAAGGAGTCTTTTGACCTCACTTTCTTAAAAACACACAATTGTTCTTGGAATACAGTTTCATGCCTCTCCTAGGTGTGGCAGGTAGGAGTGAGTTTACTTCAGTTTACTAATTATTGCTTGCTGATCTTCTTCAATTAAATGCTTATATGGCTCTATGGAAAAATGATGTTTTGCCACATATGACTTGCTTGTCCTTGTGACTATATAGAGCTTGAACTTAACGAGAACTTTACTCATGGGAGGGACCCTTCTGAACCCTCAGAGTATAAATTGTCTGATGCGCTGAATGAAGTGGGCTGCTGCATGAGACTTTAGTCGGCCTCATCTTTATGCCCCGCTCTCCTGGGTCCCACCGCCTCTGCAGTGCATAAAGATGTAAGACGTGAGGATAAGGATGTAAGCTCTGAGCTCCAGCTTGCCTGCCGCTTTGCTTCACACCACGATGGTGAATACACCCTTTGGAACTGTAAGCTCCAAAGACACCTTTCTTCTCTAAGTGGCCCTGGTCCTGGTGTCTTATCATAGCACATGAGAGGTACCTAAGGCACTGCCCTGTCTCTCCACAAGCCTCTGAGCAGCCACATAATCCACCCCTAAGGCCACTCGTATAGAAAGAAAGAATACCTTGCTGGGAGTGAGAATCCATGAAAGACAGCCCAAACCTTTGTTCTGGAAAACGGGATTGGAAGCAGGGAGTGTGGAGAGTGGGATGTGTAGGCGACACATACTTTATCTGCTTGGGACCCAGGAGTATTTCTGAGTTCATTTTCCTTACAATATTTGCATATAAATAATGAGGTATTTAGGGGTTGAGATTCCACATGTGCGAAACTTACAAATATTCTCGTGTGTCTTGTGTTCTTGTGTCTCCCATTTTGACTCTGGTATGTTACATGAGGTGAGGTGTATAATTTTGTGACCTTACAATAATGTTTAAAATCTCACTTTTGGAATACTGCAGAGTCTCATGTGAGGGGCAATGAGCCTGTCATATTCTGTCATGTGCTTTCTTATGTACCTACAAGGAACCTTCCCTTTCTCTGCTTGCTCCGTTCCTGTGCAATTGTAATTTAAAGTGTGATTAATAGGGGGGTTAGGAGAGGGCTCAGTTGGGAAGGGGCTTGTCTTCTAAGCAAGAGGACCCAAGTCTGGTCATAAGAACCCATGTGAAAGTTCCAAGCATGGTGATTGGTGCGGTTGTCTCAACACTGGGGAGGCAGAGCCAGGAGGATCCCTGGGCCTCATTGGCCAGGCAGTCTAGCCTAATGAGTGAGCTCCAGGCCAGTGAGAGACTCTGTCTCAGAAAAAGAGGGATAGATAATAGTCCTGAGAATTACGCCAAGATTGTCTTCTGGCTCCACATATTTATGAGCACGCGTGACTCACACATACATAAAAATGTTAAAAAAAAATCATGACTTACAGGACTGTTGAGATGATAAACACATTTGAGGTATAAGCCTAGAAACCTGATTTCAGTCCCTGGAATTCATGCAAGTGGAGGGAAAGAAGGGACTCCATGAAGTTGTCCTCAGACCTCTGTGTAAGTCCCCTGTCCATATCATACATACATGCTGGCACTGCTGCGAATATACTAATAAGAGTAATGGTAATGGTGATGATGAAGATAATGTTGATGATGATGATGATGATGATGATGATGATGATGGAAAAATCAATGAGCCTGTGAATCCAGATCTGTCCTGCTCACCAGTCCACCTAGCTCCTTCTGTCTGGTATCGCAATGAGAGAATACAACACAGGGTTGCTACCTGACTGTTACATCCTGCCTGACTGCTTTGACTTTTGTTATGGAGTCGCACAGTGTGGAGACTTCACTTACTGGATGAGGTTCTACAGTGTGATCCAGTTCACACACCTGAGCATACTTTGACATAAACTTATTCTCCAGGTCTTGATGTAGATTCTAGATCAAGCACACCTTCACTGTGTCCCTGAGGTCGTCCTCTGAACCTTGGCCTTATGTCTCATTGACACCTCTGGCTTTTACTATGGATACTTTCTGCACACAGTCTGTCCTCAGCCTGGCCAGCTAGTCCACAAATCCACGGGAAGCTCTCTGATCTCTCCTCTTACGTCACTGTCGCCCTTTTCCTGTGACTTTTCACATACCTCCTTCCACATGAACTGCTCTTAGACCCACCATAGAAGCTACTAGCGTGCAACCTTCCTACCTTCATTGTAACTCCAATGTGTACGTAACCCACAGCATCGTTGTGACACATCAGTTTATCCTTATCAAAACTGACAAAGCATCCATCCCTGTGCTTCCCCATGTCTCCAAGATTTCCATAGTTAAGTTAGGCTCATGGAGTTCTGGCCCAGAGCTCTAGGCAGAAGTTCTGGGCTGATATGTCTCTTGAATCTATCCTACACACTCCTCCATGGAAGATCCTGAGTCTCACATTATGTAACTAAAGATTAGAGGAAGGGAATGTTTTATATGGACTCTCCATGTAAATAATAAACTTCATTATACCACAGAAATGGTGGCTCTGTTGAAGCAGCTGCTATAACTACTCTGATTAAAGCAGTATTTTGGTCTTGTTCTTTGAGTTCTTTGTGGATAAAAAAAATTCTAAGGATAAAAATTCTCATATTAAGATTTTATTTATTGTTGTTTTACATATGTGGGTGTTTCATCAATGTGTATGTCTGTGTACTATGTGCATGTGGTACCCATGTAGGCTAGAAGAGGGCATCAGATCCCCTGGAATTGTAGTTATAGATGGTTGTGAGTCACTGTGTGGTGCTGGAAACTGGATCTGAGTCCTCTGGAAAAGCAGCTGGTGATCTACACCACTGAACCCTTTCTCCGGGCCCTATGTGAATAGTCTTGATGTATGGCAGAATTACAGTAGCTGGGCTGGACAGATGGCTCAGTGGTTAAGAACATATACTATTCTTCCAGAGGACCTAAGTTCAATTCCCAAACATATATTAAGTGATTCACAAATTCTTATAAGTCTAGCTCCAGGGACTCTGAGGCCACTGGCCTCCACGCTTACTTGCATACAAATGTATTCACCTGTCTTCACACAGGGGCATACACATGTATGTGCAGATATCCACACATAGCTAAAAATAATAAAATAGTGCTTGGAAAAGTGTTAGTACCTACGGCAAGCTGAGAGCGTTTCAGGTAAGGCTGGTTCTTGTGCAGATGGAATTCAAGGCTCAGCCACACATTCTCACCATGCTGATAACGAGACTCTTCAAATGCTGTCACTCTGTCAGCGCCAGTGGGTCCCACAGTCAGAGAGAGAGAGTTTACTGCTAAGTCGTATCCTGCTTTCCCCTTGATTCTTGAAGGCTTTCTGCTGGGCAGTAGCATGGGTAGAGCACCCAGAGTTTGTGTTCGTGGTTAATATAAAATTGTTCCTGCTTCCTGTTCCTCCATGCTCAGTATTCAGGGAGGAGGGAACAAGAAGAAGGTCCATTTCCCTTTTGGGAGACCTAGATTGACTGCCAGCCCGAGGGCATGCTTAGTGCACACTCTCAATGGCTAACTTTTCTATCCCCCATATAGAATACCTGAACTCTGGAATGGGGGAGGAAAGGTCACTTTGTGGGGAGGTGGAAGCATTGAACACTGTTTTTCACTGACTCCACTTAGATTGCATTTTGTGTATGACTCTTGAGAACTTGAAATATTTCACTTCCTAGGGCAGTGATCAAATAATAGAGTGTGGGTGGGGGGCAGTCAAGGCAACTGCATGTCAAGGTTTCTGTAAATATGGCTCATTTTGCCATCTGGGACTATCCTAGTGAGCTGTGGGCTCAGTTATCTGACGAGTACAAGTTTCCCAGAGGCTAGATGTGTCCCAAATCCCACAGTTTGCATACCGCATGTCTAGCTCCCCTCTGCCCTCCTTGCTTTTGGTTTATGCTGCTTTTTTTTCCCCTCAATTTTCCCATTGAGCCTTACTTAACTGAAGAGCACCCTCGGTAGTCCTGGCTCTTCATGACCTGGAGGGAGAGGCTGGCAAAGTCCCCTTTTTTCTCTGAAACTCTCCTCCTATTTCTCCTTCCTATTTCTAGGAAGAAAGAAGGCACTGAACATGGTGAAGGGGCCATTCTGTCTTGTCTTTTCCCTCTCTTCTCTCAACATATCCCAATGGCTGTGTTTTGGGTCAAAAGATGGAAACTGAAGACTGTGAATGTTTTCCTTCTGGTAAGACTAAAGCAGAGTTATCTCAGGTTAACCAATCCCTACCCCAGTCATGAGCAGATGGATTATGCAAGAGAAACTAGATTTTTCTCACCATCACAGAAAGACTTTAATTCCTATTCTTGGAAAGCCAACCCTGACTCCGGAATTTTGTTTAGGAAGCATGGTTAAGGACCTTTAAAGGGCTGAGACACCGACCTTAAAAGCCCTGTTAGGTCGCGTAGCCTGAACAGGATCCTCCTGCAGGAAAAGGGTATGGTGAGAGCTGCTCACTGGGGCCAGGCTCACTCTACCTTTACCAGCGAGGCCATCTTTTGTCTACCATATAGACATCCTTAGACTCAAAATTCCTACTTGATGTGGTAATGACATCAGAGTAGCTTTTGGGGGGTTTGGGAGACTTGATTTCAACTTCAACCCATTAGGAGTTATGTCTCAGGTAAGTGACTTGACAATTCATAGGTATGCAGTCACAAGACTTCAGGACATTTCCTGCAGGAGGTGGTGCCAAGATGGAGCTGATTCTACTGCTGCTTAGGTTCGTCTCCACCCCTCCTCTTCCTCTTCCTCCTCCTTCTGCTTTCCTCCTTTTCTTCTTCCTCCTCCCTCTCCTCCTCACCTTCCTCTTCCTCCTCATTCTCTTCCTATTCCTTTAGTTTTTATTCCCAAGAGAAAAGCTTTCTTTTACTCCATAGATAAGTTCTCCTGACTTTCAGTTTGTTCTTCAGAATCTATGGCTATTTAAGTAAGGAGAGAGAGAGAGAGAGAGAG
>NC_034599.1:106478914-106487727 GCF_900095145.1 Mus pahari | reverse complement strand
AGAGAGAGAGAGAGAGAGAGAGAGAGAGAGGGAGAGAGAGAAAAATGAAACATAAAAATTACAACTGTAATTCTAGGAAAAATATAATTCTAGACATGAATTGATGTTCAGTCTTCATTCAAATATGACTTCCCCCATGTAGCTGAGACTTATGCTGTGTTCCATCTTCCTTTGGGCAAGAAAGAATGATGAATATTTTCTATCTTGCCCAAACATTCAGCAATTATTGCTTGTTGACAGATGTTTTAACCTATTGAGGTTGGCCGTGGTGGTGGTTGCAGAAATCCCTGTGCCACTAATAACTGGTCTGGGCCTACCTAGGCTTTGCTTTCTGGACTCAGCAGTTTCTAGTCCATTCCCTGTTATCTCACAGAAGACGCTTGTTCACAAGCTGTATGCGAATTCCTTTTGTGTAGCTCTCTGCTTTGTAAAAGTACTTGACCTCCAAAGATGGCCCCTAGCTCCATGTATTTCCGATCGGGTAGGGTTCTTTTTTCCTTTCTTGTTTTGATAGGGACTGTGAGAGGTACAGGCTCTGAACCATTGGCTATTGAGAAATTCTTCAGAAAGGGGGGGATCACTGTCTTTACTTGCAGACACGTAGCTGAGCCCACTTAGTGTCAATAGATAACATCCAACCTACAGTCACACAGACGGTCCCGTTAATCTCAGTGAGTCACAAAATGAAATGAATAGACAGGAACATGAAAGAGAGATCTGGAGGGAGTTGGAAGGCTGAACTAGGATGGTAGGAGGGCCTGGTGAGAATGTACAGAATGCATGGCATACATGTGCTAAATTATTAAAATAATTTAAATAAAATGATCTGATGATACCTTGTTTTTCAGTGTTAGTAGAATCTGAGAAAATAATGGTATTTGACTTTTGTGACATTAAAAAAGGGCATCTCCTCTGCAGTTAATGCTACTTAAAGACTCAGTTCACTCCACACTTAAGCGTTCATTCCTTAACTAGTACGTTGATTCACAGGTAATCAAAGAGGAGATCATTCTAGCTGATGTAACTCAATCATAGTAGCAACTTGCAACTGGATTTAGATTTCAAAGGAAACCAAAGAACTGAAGTGCAAGAGAGACCTTCTCTTGTTCCTTTTAAGGTAGAAGAGACATGAGATAAGGAAGGTAGTTGTCCCTGGGAGCTGAGGTGTTTCTGTCCTCCCCGGCAGGATGGAGGAGCTCACCAGGAGCTACGTCTAGACTATAGACTCTAGAGCCTCAAGAAACAAATTTTGGCCAATGATCGAGTGAGCTGAGCAGGGAATTCTTCTCCAGAGCATCTGGAAAGATGTTGTCCTGGTTGGTTTTATGTTAATTTGACACAAGCTAGAGATACTTGGAAGGAGGGAGCTTTAACTGAGAAAATGTATCCATAAGATGCAAGTCTGTGGGGGCATTTTCTTAATTAGTGATTGATAGGAGAGAGCTCAGCCCGTTGTGGGTAAGACCACCCCTGAATTGGCGGTTCTAGCTTCAATAAGGAAATGGGCTCAGCCAGTCATGTGGGACAAGTCAGTAAGTATCACCCCTCCACTGCATCAACTCCTGCCTCCTGCTTCCTGCCTCCTGGCTCCTGCCCTGTTAGACCTGTCCTAACTTTCTTCAGTGATAAACGGTAGTGTGTAAATATAAGGAAAATATTTCCTTTTCTCTACAAGTTGATTTTGATAAAGGTGTTTCATCACAGCAATAGTAATACTAACCAGGACAGAAATTGGTTCTTGCATAGTGGGGTACTTCTTTAACAGGCCTGACCATGTTTTTGGAAAGATGGAAAGGACTTTAGAATTTTGGGCTAGAAAAGGATTTGAGTGTTGGACTTTAGAATTATGGGCTTGAGTGTTGAGAGCTCAATGGGATGTTTTGAAGGAGTTTGGAAGATAAGAATGTTGAGAGCATTGCAGACGATGGAGGCCTGGCTTGTGAAGTTTCAGAAGGACTATCCGGGCCATTTGCTGTTTTGTATTAAGATTCTGTTATTCCAGTCAGCTGGGACTGAAGAGTCAGCCATAATTAACAAGAGACCAGCACCACTGAAGTGAAACCTTTGCATTACTGGGATGATTGATACTGGTTAGCTGGCCTAAGAAATTAGTGGTGATTAAGAAGAGATCAGCATCACTGAGGTGAATTCTTCCGGGAAGGGTTCTCTCAGAATCAATACACAGAAGCTGTGTTCTGGAGGTGGCCACGGTTGTATCTTGCACTGGCAGCCAAACTTGGTAGTGTAAGAGTCACCCAGGTAGTTCTGGTTTTGAAGGCATGAAGGGGTCATGGAGAACAGCTGAGGCTTGGCACTGGGAGAGGCTGGGAGAGGCTATTAGTGAACACGCAATCTCAGTAGCAGTTGAAGGCCCAGCACTGAAAGGGTTAATCATGAGGAGAGCCCAAGAGAGACTAGTGGTCAAAGTGCAGCCCAGTTGCAGCATAGATCTCAGTATTTGGAGGTGCCACCATTATGGGATGACCACTAAGAACAGCAGCAGCAGTGAAGTAGAGCCAGATTGAGCTTAGAAGATAAGCAGTGTATGGTGTAGAGATGGGAGCTGCAGACGCAACCCTTTTAGAGGAGCTCAGAAGACGTTGGACACTGAGTTGTTTACATCATTGGAGTTTGGTTTGCCTCCGTTCAGATTGTGACTGTGCCGTGGCTCTTCCTTCTTGACGTAAGAAAGTATTTAAGTTATTTTTGATTTTACAGAAGCCCACAGTTGAGAGACTTCAGACTTAAAAAAAGATAGAGATTCTCAGGTTTTACAGAGAATTTAGATTTTAAAAGAGACTGGATATTTTTAAAAAGACAACTTTTAGAGTGTTTGGATTTGTACGACTGTAGGACTTTTTAAGTTTGTAAAATGTTTTGTGTTGTCACGTCGTTCTTAATATATTATCTTGGGAATGAATAAGTAAGGAAAGGCTATGGCTTAATAATGATGTGTTTGTATGTCAAGTTGACAAGGGGTCAGCTATCCTGGCTAGTTTTATGTAAGTTTTAAGTCGACTTGGTACAAGCTAGAGACTTGAGAGAGAAGGGAATCTCAATTGAGAAAATGTCTTCATAAGATGAGCTGTAGAGGAGCCTGTGGGGCATTCTCTTAGTGACTGAAGTGGGAGGGATCAGCCAATTGTGGGTGGGGCCACCTTTGGGCTGGTAGTTCTGTCCTTTATAAGAAAGCAGGCTGAGCAAGCCACCTGGGATAAGCCAGTAAGCAGCACTCCTCTGTGGCCTCTGCATCAGCTCCTGCCTCCAGGTTCCTGCCTGGTTTGAGTTCCTGTCCTGACTTCCTTCAGTGATAAACAGTGTTGTGGAAGTGTATAGAAAACGCACCCTTTCCTCTCCAACTTGATTCTGATAAAGGTGTTTCATCACAGCAATAGTAAGCCACCGAGGATAGCTATACAGCCTGGCTGACACATTGTCTCTGTTTCAGACTCCTGAGAGAGAACCCGGGTCCACTTCTGACCCACATCACTGTGAGCTGATACATGAGTGTTTTTATTTTTAAGCCACAGTAATTTATTATGAGTTGTTAGTAAGGCAATGCAGCAGAGCACATGCATTCTTATTTTATTTGTTTTATCTGCGTATCACATACCTTGTGCCTATGAAAACTACACTACTTTTGTGCTGACAGTTTCTCTGGATGTGTATCTATTCACTGGTATCCTGAATTTAATATTGGTACCAGATAAATTTCTAAATCATAATGCTTAATTATTATGTCTGCAGGTATTTGCAATGATGAAGTTTCCAGGGCTTCATGCACACTAATCAAGTGTTCCACATCTGAGCTAAATCCCAACCTCTCTAACTTCAGTGACCAGCGTTTGAGTCCAGTGGCCATCATAAGCTCTCTCACACACACACACATACACACACACACACACACACACACACACACACACACACANCACACACACACACACACACACACACACACACACACACACACACACACACACATTACACTGAGTAGCATGGAGTAATGGTCCTCAACTTTCCTAATGCTGTGACCCCTTAATACAGTTCCTCACATTGTGGCGACCCCCAAACATAATTTATTTTCATTCCTATTTCACATCAGTAGTTTTGGTACTATTGTGAATTATAATATAAATATCTGATATGCAGATGATCTTAGACCACCCCTGTGAAAGAGTCATTTGGTCCCAAAGGAGCCACAACCCAGAGGTTGAGAAACACTGGTCTATAGGAACATGTTCCTCACCCTTAAACCCAAGGACACTTGTTTGAGAGACTGGGAGACCGGCTAGGTTACAGATTTATCTCTGGTCTTTAGAACATCGAGGGCTTTCCCCGGAGTCCCCAGCTCATCCTTCTGGGGATAGGCAAGTTATATAGGATATAGGATATATACACAGGACACACACACACACACACACACACACACACACACACACACACACAGGTAATAAGCACGTATAGAACAGGAGAAGTAGAAGTCTTGACTCTGCCCAGCACAAATATTTTTGGCAAATTTGAGTGTCTTCTCCTAGATACTATGGTGGTTTAACTAAGGGCAACCTCCCAACCCTACCCCACGCTCATACAGTTCAATGCTTAGTCATCAGGGATTGGAATTGTCTGGAAGGATTAGAAAAATTAAGGGGTGTGGCCTTGTTGGAGGATCAGTGTCACTGGAGGTGGGCTTTGATGTTTCAGAAGCTCAGCCAGGCCTTGTCTGTCTGTCTGTCCTGTCTGTCTGTCTGTCTGTCTGTCTGTCTGTCTGTCTGTCTGTCTCTCTCTCTCTGTGTGTGTGTGTGTGTGTGTGTGTGTGTGTGCATGTATGTACGGATCATGATATAGCTCTCAGCTACCTCTCCAGCACCTGCTTACATGCCAATATACTTTCTGGCATTATGATAATGGAGTAAACCTCTGAAATGGTAAGCAAGGCCCCAGTTAAATGTTTCCTTTTCTAAGAGCTGCCTTGGTCATGGTGTCTCTTTACAATAATAGAACAGTGCCTGAGAGAGATACCTGGTCTTATTTCTGTCTTTCCTACATCCTCTGGTTTGTGGATAGTAGTCTCCATATGGCCAGGATAGATATGTGCAGGCCTTGAGGGAGGCTATGTTAATTTTTCCTCAATTTCCTGCATGGTGCCAGATCGGAATTCTTCAGAGTTCAGATAACGTCCTGGTAAGGGCATGATCTGCTGGGAGCATGTCACTCTCAAGAGCAGTGGTTCTCAAACTCTAGCTGCATCATAAAAACTGGAAGGAGTATTAAAATAAAACCCAAGACGTTTGGGAGCCAAGATGACAGCTCAGCCAGGGAAAGGAGGAGGACCTGGGTTTGACCTAAAGTACTTACAACTCTCTGTGTGTCTCACTCTTGTAATCTCAGAGCTAGGGGAGTGGAGACAGGTGGGTCCTCTAGGCTTGCTGGCCAACAGGCTAGCTGTGTCCCTTACCTTTCTGTTGTGATGATAAAACACCATTGACCAAAATCAAGGTAAGGAAGCAAGTCTATTAACTTACAGTTCCAAAACAATAGTCTCCTCAAGGCAGGGGTGACACAGCAGGAAGTTGGCTGATCACATTTCATTCATATGCAGGAAGCAAGGGGTAGGTCACTAAGAGGGATGGCTGCAATCTCTTAAAACCTTCCCCTGAAGTGAAGTACTTCCTGTCACACACCATACCTCCAGGTTCCATGACCTTTCTGAGGACCAAGTGTCTACACGTGTGGTCTGGATTAGTGCCTGATAATTTACATTTCTGACAAGTCCCTAAGTTGCTGATGCTGCCTGCCTAGAGACTACACTCGGCCTATCATTGCTCTGTGGACATGTTTCTCATGAGGAATGCTTTCTTTCCACATCCTGACATTATCTTGAGCCACTTGATTTCCTGCAGGAGTTAACCAATGTGGAAGTTGTTTTCAAATATTTCCTTTCACATCTAGCTAGCATTCTCTCTAGTTTCGAGCTGCAGCATACATGCCTCTTGTATTTTGATACTTTAATCAAAACTATCAATTTAGACATCTTATTTATAGGAAGAAAAATCTGTAAGACATTATCTACTGTTCAGGGAGACTGTGTGCATTAACTAAGGTGCTGAGTGCATAGCAGAGAAGTAAAGTAGGTCTCAGTTCCTCCTTGTGTTCCTGGCCCCACCCTTACTATGAGCTCGCTGGTGGGATGGAATCTAAGAACCTAAAGATCACTGAACACAACAGTAAAAAGTAATTTGGGGGCTGGTGAGGTAGCTCTGTTGTTAATGTGCTTGCTGTGCAAACATGAGGATCTGAATTTAATTCCTGTAAAGCCTGGGCACAATGGTCCATGCTTTAATATGTCAACACTAGGGAGGTGAAGATATTAGCATCCCTGAGTTTTGCTAGCCATCTAGCCTAGCCTAATCAGCGAGCCCCAGGTGCCAGCAAACGACATTATCTTAGAAAACAAAGGGGGCAGCTTCTGATGAATGACACCTGAGGTTGACTTCTGGCTCCCAGATACACACATGTACACACACACACACACACACACACACACTTCAACACATGGACAGGAACACATGTGAATTTGGATATGAACTAACACATATGAACATAAACAAACACACATGCCAACACATATGAACATAAACACACACATGCATACACACACACACACACATGAACATGGACACACACATACACATTAACATGGACACACACATACCCCACAAGCAAAAATAGATTTTTGAAAGAAGCAATGCTGGCAGCATTGGATAGCCAGTAATTCCTTTGCAAGGCTTTGGGTGCTGATCATGGGCTCATTGGATTCCCATGGTCCATAGCCTGTGAACCAACTAGGCAACCTGATTTCGAGGAGCAACTGCTCCATTCTGAAAGTTCATTTAGATGACATGCTCAGAACTTCTGAATCTTGGAGAAACTTCCAAAGATTTGTGGTTAGCCCCAGCACTGTGATCCTCTGAGTCCACAGGCTTCCCACATAGCAAGAGAAAAGTTGAGATTTTTCTGCCGAGGCCACAGCAGCCATGACACTGCTTCGAGGCAGCAAGCCATCTGTAAAATGTCTAGAAAGGCAAGTGCATGCTATCTTCTTTCTGGTCTCTAATTTATTGGCAGAGAAATGTTAAGTAGACTTTTTAAAAAGAGTCACCATATTGCAGAAACAGCTTGAAGGAAGATGGATTTGGGAAAATAGAATTTGCTGCAGGAGAGAATCCAGGTCTTGACAGGGAAGGCACGTGGCCCGTGCCACAGCCCATGCGCCCTCCCTGAGTAAAGTAAAGTTTCTCTACTGCAAAGAATCTTGACACCAGTGACATTTCTTGAGCAATTACTTTGAGAAAAATCTTGTGGTCCATGCTTTTCTACAATTAATTCTTTCATTCCTCTTTTACCAAACGTACGAGTTCATTATTATTATAATTCGAATGTGATAAGTGGGGTAAAGGTTATCTTTCTAAGGTTGTCGCATGGCGGATGACTAATAGAGTTGGAATGTGGGGCTGTGCTTTGTCAGAATTCAAGCTGCAGAAACACTTAAGGGAGGCCAAGCTTCATTGTTCAGAGCAATTCAATAATGCTGTGTATGCCTTGAATTATATTTTCCTCAAAATATGGAGTGAAGGAGTGGCTCAAGTGTAATTGATTTTGGAGACAGTGTCTCTATAGAAGCAATTGAAGGAAGTCTCAGGGATAGAGTCCTTACTTAAAAAAAAAAAAGAGAAATTGGTATGTAACTAACTTGCACAAAGCCCTATGTTCGATTCTTAGCATCATGGATAATAACAGCTACGTCCATAACAATGAGGCAACAATAAAGCACCAACAACCCAGCAAGAAACAAAAGATCCCCCAGAACAAATTTGTATATAGAAATGGCCACCTCAGGGTACAGCATAAATGTGGCCTTCTGCAACCCAAGTAAAGGGGCTTCAGGGAACCCCAAACCTTCTGACAGTCTGACCTTACATCCCCAGATAGAGTACTGTAAGAAAATGGGGTTTTGGCTTCAATCTGTCAGCGTCTGGCATTTTGGGATGGCAGTTCCAGCAATACATGCTGCCACCATAATGGATGGGTTCTGTTTTCTCACCCTTGACTTTGATCACATGACACATGCTGGTTGGTAGAACATTGACAGGCCCTATGTGAACAGAGGATGGAAGCGATTCAGGTGTTCCAGTGTGCATTCTCTTGCTCATACTCTCACTGTGTGGAGACCTGTGAGAGAGTCTCCAAAAGGATGAGATGTACCGGCAGAGCCTCATGGCATGAAGCAGAGGGAACTGCATGGATCCTGTCTAAGTCAGGCAACCCTCAGAAATGGCAATCCATAACCAAGCCTTCTTCCCCTTGGAACCTGAGCCCTGTATCCACAGCTGTCTGTGACCATTGCTTGAAGCTCCAGAGATTTAAACTGTCTGTGAGACAGCATTGCTGTGGCAGCATATCTCAGAATAACCAAGATCAGAAGAAGGAATGTCAAACATTTTGCAAAATCACATCTCTGATAATTCACTGGGGTGGGGAGGAATCGGGGTGTAAGGAGGTGAATAAAGGGCGGCTCTCTCTAGTTGTTCTTTCAACAGTTCTATTGGGAGAGTCTGGATTCCTTTAAATATGACTAGAATGCAACTGCAAACTCATTCTGCTTTTTTCCAGAACAATATCTGCAGAAAGACACTTCCTGGTAATAGAGACAGGGAGAGGGGCATGGGAAGGGGGAGAGGGAGAGGGGAGAGGGAGGGGAAGGGAAGGAAGGAGTAGTGAGGGGGAGAAAGAGAAAGAGAGAGGGGGGGAGAGGG
>NC_034599.1:106439249-106478896 GCF_900095145.1 Mus pahari | reverse complement strand
GAGGGGAGAAGGGAGAGGGGAGAAGGGAGAGGGGGGAGGGGAGAAAGAGGGGTTAGAGTCTTTGTTTCACTTCTCAATTCAAATGACTTTGCAGGTGACACTGGCTAGGACTCATCCTGGTATCCAGCATATCCCTCTTGGTCCAGCCTCTCTTGGTGTCAGGAATTTGCAGGAATCAGGGTAAAGCAGGGAATGTTAGAGAAATACAAATCTCTAGGGAGGTTTCCAGCATTTAGGTATGAGCATTTAGCATAGCCGTGCAGGATGGGATGTCTTCGTTACTGGCTTGGGTGGTTGTGAAGTCTGAGCTCGTAAGTATACAGCTTGAGGTACCAGGGGTGGGGTCCTAGTCTCCCACATCTGGAAGATGAAGAGCCTACTAAGCTCTTACAGGTGAAGAGATGCTTTCAGGTAGTGTGTAAGCTGTTGCTTGACATTGGAGCCCTGGGAAATAGTTCAGTTTTTCAGCTTTAGACTTTCCTTGTCTTCTGACCCAGGAACTGCCTTTTAAGCCTTTTTGAGTGTTTATTACTTTACCTGGAAAACAAGGGCAGCGATAATGTGTCCCTTACGGTGAAAAAAATTTCTGTAATTCTAGAGTTCATATTAAACTTAAGACTTTAGTTCAGGAACATGCCGCAGATGGACACTTATAAGTATAGTTTCAAGATATTTAATTTATCTGCTCTGAAATTCTTCCTGTGCTGACAAACCAAGGCTCCCAGGTAGCCTGCCTTTCCTGGAGACATGGGGCTCTGAATGCCAAAGCTAGGATAGGACAAGATAAAATCTTTACAAAACCTATGGAGAAGAGACAGCCCCATCTGCTCAGGTCTTAAGATGCATATGTAGTCTGCAGTCCCAGGAGAGAAGTCTGGTGCTACACATCCCTCCAAACGAGAATCATCTAGCAGCTGACCTGTCACCATGTCGCCCTGCTCTGTGTGGTTTCCATTGGTTGGTTAGATTAACCTGTTGCATAAGTGACAGGAAACCCACTGCTGGCTGACTGTCAGCACAAGACAGCTTGAATAGCTTCTAAGGAGACATTTCCTTACATCAAGTTCTAACCAAACTTTCCCTTTTGGAAACACAAAGAATAAATCCCATGCTCTCTTCTCATGAAGACTTTGGTATCTGATGGCAACCCTTATGTTTTCTGCTTTTATGGACTTGCCCCATCCCCAATCCCCAACATTCATTCGGCTCTTGTAACCTGAATAGCATCTCTACATGCTCTTGGTGATAAGAAGTAGAAATTCAATGGAAGCTGAGCTCCACAGTCCACCCGTGTGTTCATGTACTGAGCACAGTTTTTACTGAATGTATTGTATGTTTCAGATGCCATTCATGGTGCTGATGACAGGGTAGCAAGAAAGCAGAGTTTACCCACAAGGAACTTACACTCCAGTGTGGAAATATGAATTCCCTTCAGTAGATGAGTGCACACAGTTCAGGTAATAATTACTGTGGGAAAATGAAGTAGGATGGAAAGGAGGGAGACTGGGAGGAGTGCTGTGGATGTGTGTGGTTTCCTGTGCAAGCTGAGAAGACAGAAGGAGGCTCTGACTCTGCTCTCCATCTTCTGTTGTCTGGTGTTGAGGTAGACTGCCTTTCTTCCTGGTGGAAATGCATCTGCTGATGGACTGAGGTTCTGTGACCTCTCATTTATACTCGGAATAAACATCGGTTTCTCCATCAAGCTAATAGATGCTCTGTGCTTTACCAAGATAGAACAGTCTCAAGTTGCTCTGGTAGAATATCATTAGTCAACACTCTTCATCCTTGATATATTACCACAGGAACTTCAGAGGGATGTGGGCACTCCTGAAACTAGAGGTGGGCTCCATGTCACTCAAAGCTATCCCATAGGGTATGGGCTATGTGATACCAACTTGGAAATTATAGCACCCATTGTCATGACTCTAGGTGAGTGTTTGGGGCTTGTCAACAGAAATGGAGCATGGCACTGACCCTGGTCTTCAGTAGGCCACACCTTAGCAGAGGTAACAATTCAACTTGGGCCAAAGCTGTTATCAGCTTTACAGTGAGACTGTGGGAAGAATGTGTTGCAAGAGCCATTCTAAAATAGTCAGCATTTAGCACATTAATGTTCATGTCTAACCAATCAATCCCCAACTTCTAGCAACCTTACCTGGCTGATCCCCAATACTTTTTCATTTGGGAGAGTCTAGTCTAGTCTAGTCTAGTCTAGTCTAGTCTAGTCTAGTGTTTTGTTCCCCTAGATTTTGTTTCTTGATTTGGTTAATGGATGCCAGCAGACCTGGAACCTATAGAAGGAGAGACTGCACACATGTATTTACATTTAGTAGCACTCTGTTACTACCCTGAGAATAATGTGCCCAGGACCCCTTATTTATCATGGGGAAGAAGAGAAAATTGTAAATCAGGACTAACAACTCACATGAGCAAGATCCACATCCCTGGTGATGTAGAAGACACCCCCCCCCCCCTTAGGTCTCTCCATGCCTACCCAGAGAATCACCTGATCTCATCAGCCTATTGGCCCATGAGATGAAGAAAGGCTTTCTCAGTGTGCCCTAAATGTTTTCTCAGTTAGGCAGTGTTTATTATTTTACTGAGAGATGGTAGGCACTGGCTTGAAAACTGAGTATTTGTTGAGATAAAAGTGTTCTGAATTATTTTAGCTGCCCCTTGACATATCCCCCCCCCACCCCACCCCACACATACACACAAAAAAACCATAGAACCTATAGAGTTGGTAATATAATTTTGAACTTTATAAATATTTAAAAACTCAGTATGAAAAATTATATTGCCCCATGAATTTTAGTTCTGGCAGATGTGGGATTCAGGAAGATGGAAGGGCAGCTAGAGGAATCCAAATGGCCAGAGTAGTGATGAGTGGATCTGGCTTTCCTGAGGTCCTTTTGCCTACTCGCTGGCAGGAACATCACTTAGAATGTGCTGGGAGATGAGCCTGTCTTAAGTGGTGGATCTTCAGGGGGAGAGAAAGGTCAGCTTACAGAAGGGTGGTTATAGACACAGCACAGATGGAGGATTCTCAGAGTGGCGTTAGCAAGATCCCTGAGAGAAGCAACCAACTAGGGAACACTTTCAAGTCTTGAAGCTATCAAGACAGGGTAGTCTGTGGGACACAGAGGGTGGAGAGATGGTAAGTCCCAGGAGAACACTGGAAGTAGGGACACCTTCTCCTTGGGGGACAGTTCTCTATGGTAGCACCAAACCCTGTCTCTCCACGCTATAATCCAGGGGAGATCTGGAGAGTACCACATCCCACACACCCAAAGAGTGAAATCTCTCTCTCTCTCTCTCTCTCTCTCTCTCTCTCTCTCTCTCTCTCTCTCTCTGTGTGTGTATAAAAGTATGTGCTGAGGTTTCAGAAATCCAAAAAGATAAAATACTTAATTCATTGAGGCTCTGAATGTCTTAGATCTTTCAATTTAGGTCCAAATCCATGAATCACAGCTTAAGTGAAAGCTATTTTTCTTTTTCTGCATCCCAGTTGAGAGAGGACTATAATAAGGGTAGACCAAAGACTAGGTCTCACATGTTTATTGTTGGCCTAAGCAAATAGAATATTACTCAGAAAGCCTTTCCCACACTTGTATCTTATAGGACATGGCCTGTATTTGTTTTCTAATAGTTTCAGGTTTTACACTGAGATCTTTGATCCAATTGGTGTTGATTTTTGTGTATAACAATAGAGAAGAGTTTAATTTCCTTCTTTACATACAGACACCCAGTTTTCCTAGCTCCATTTGTTGAAGATGTTTTCATTTCTCCAGTGTGTGTTTTTGTTGTTTTTGCCAAATATCAAGTGGCTATAGTTACATCTATTCATGTTTGAGCCTTCTGTTTTGTTCCCTTGGTCTATAAGTCTGTTTTTGTGCTAGTATCATACTGTTTTTATTAGTGTAGCTATGTAATGTATCTTGAGATATGGAATGGCAATTCCTCTGGTACTTTTTTTCTTTTTTTTCTCAGGATTACTTTGGTTACTGGGGTCCTGCATAAAGCCGTGGAGGGTATACCCTTAATAAATGTGAATGGGGAGGTTAGTAATGGGCCAGTCTTCTATAGTGCATTGCAGCAGACTCAATGCCATTTCTTTTCAGCATCTGAGGCATTAACTTGCAGGGAAATCCCACAGAGGCAAAGCCAGATGCAAATGACTTATGATGGGTAAAGAGAAAGCTAGATGCACCCCCATATCAGTGTTATTGGTAGTAGAGTAGGTTAAGGGATGTGTTTGTGCTTTAGAATTACCTTCATGGAAGGGACCATGGTCAGGGAAACATTAATCAACATGTATGTGAGCTGGGGAGGGTTCACTGTCCTAGTAAAGAACATGGGTGAATTCACAACACCCACTGCAAAGACAGGTCCTGACTGGCTTATGGAATTAGCTCCCTCCCTCTCCCTCCCTTCATCTTTAACTTACTTTCCAACCATTAAAGGAATTGCCTCTATTTTCACTCACAAATTGAGAATCTCTATCCAAATAGCAATGGGATTAAGATAACAGCAAAAAATATAAAATCCACTTTTGAAAGAAATAATCCTTCTTATGCTTAATCTTATATACATGCACCAGCACTAAATCATTTTAAACAACAATCAACTGCCCAAAAGAAGTCACACAGTTGACAGTTAAAATATTTTAAATGGCTATAGGATGCGGTAACCTTTTGGAGGCTTGTCTCCATGTGCGCAGGCAGCTGGAAGTCAACCAGGAGCCTAGAGACTAGAACGATGATCTAAAAACGATGCTCCTCAAATCAACTTCTCTCCTAGTAAATGAAGACAGCACATTTGGAAGCCCTGTCCTCTTTTCCTGATCATTCCATATTCTACCTCTAAGTGATAAGAATAAACAGGGAAATATCACAGGACAGAACATGGAGAGGAGGACTCAGGGGTAAACAATTGATGGAGCAGAAGCCTAGAAAGAACCCTAGGTTAGCTAGCTGTCTGGGAAGAAGGCTCAGAGGTAGACGGGCATCAGCATGGGAGGCCTATGGTAGAGAGGTAGAAAAGAGGCTTTACCCTAACGCAGGGCATGTAACTAACGTCTTAGGTGACCCTGCAGTAGCTAGGGATAACGTTGCCCATTAGAAAGGCCATGAGTCCTATAGCAGCATGGGCTTGGCTGGAAGGCCAGGAGCATGAGCGTGGCTGGAAGGCCAGGCTTTCCTTGAAAGAGATCCTTGCTGTGACCCTCTAAACCATGGGCAGAGCCTGGTGGACAGAAATGGTCACTGCTAACAGTTGGCCATTGCATTTGGCCACTGCAGACTCTGACACGGTTGGGAGACGTCTACAGAGCAGAGAGCACTGTAGTCTCAAAAAGTCCTGAGAGCAGACTCAGCACAGTGAGCTTCACCAGCAGCCTTGTACCTGGAAGCAACGGTGTGGAGAAGCTTCAGGGATGGTTACGTATGACATACGAAGTCCTGTGAGATCCATCCAAGGGTATTTTCAGGTCTTCCTGCTCAGCACACCCTTTGTCTCTTAAGTTAGAGAAGCCCAGGGAGAGGTTGGGTGAAAACCCTTGTCCCAGTGGGAGGTCACAGAATTATCCTTCTTGGCTTATCTTTTAAAGCACACCCACTTCATCTCTAATAAAATAGAAAGGGGATGGATGAGGCACCTGTAGTGGGAGAGAAGCATTCTGGTCTTTCCACATACAAAAGTTCTACATAGGGGTCAGGGAGAGAGTGTAATTGGTAAAAACAAACAAACAAACAAACAAAAAACCGCTTACCAGACAAGCAAGAGGACCTGAATTCCAGTCCCACAATCCCTGTTAAAAGGCCGAGTTCAATGGTCCATGCCTACTTCCAGCACTAGGAAGGCAAAGAAAGGCAGATGCTGAGAGGGGAGGGTGTCACTGGCCAGGTGCCCTGGTCCTTTCAGTAAGTCCCAGGTTTCAGAGATAGATTCTGTCTCTGAAAACAAGGTAGGGGATTCCTGAGAAATAACACTTGAGGTTGTTCTCTGGCCTAGGCAGGCAAACATGCATACATATGTGCATTCATACACACACACACACACACACACACACACACACATGCACACACAGGGTGAACATACACACTTGGAGCTGGAGATTGTAGTTTCTAGCCATGGGATCTGGGAGAGTTCTCTCCTTCTCTTCTATATACAAAAACCTCTCCTTCCCTCCCTGACTCGCTCTGTCTGATCGCCAATGTATACTTATTGGCTTGCAATGAAACATAGGTCAACAAAAACATCAATGGCTTCGAAAATCCTGGTGCCAACAGCAACAGCAGAGTGTGCACACATGATAATGAAAACAAGTCAATTTGTTATTGACTCATCAATTTGAGGCATGTGTGAGTGCCCTGACAGCTGGGTAGAGAGCCGGATCAGTGGAAAATGAGTGACGAGGACTGGGAAGCCATGCCCGCGGGCCCTCGGCACATGCATAGGAAGCTCTTACGGGGTTTGGAGTTCTGACAGCGGAGAGAGCTGGAACCCAACCCAGAACACGAGAGCTGGAGAGTGTTGAGAAAGAAATGCCCACAAATGCACCGGGTGAAGAGAGGAAAGGCAAGGATGCGATCTCATTGCTGAGGGCACCCGGACAATGTGCTGAAGCTTCAAATGCTTCAAGGCGTCTGAGATCAGTGACAGTTCGGACCGTCTATGGGATTGAGGAAGCAGCAGTTGGTGGTGGCAGTGGTATTTACTGGGGACTTAAGACCCTGTACGCTCTTTGAGGATTGTGAAGCGTCATGGCAGAGAAGCATGGGCTTCCAGTACAGGAGGCAGGGAGTGTTTGCTTTGTGCTGATGGAGGCAGGATGTGGGGACAGACGCTCGCCACTGCGTATTCACAGCTTCTCAGTTGCCTCCGACAGATAACAGAACATCAGCATTTTAAATAGACACCCCTGTGCTCATGATGAATTTATTTTTAACACTCTTACATCCTCATCTCAAAATTAGCCTCCAGTGAACTCGGAGAGATTGCCTGAAATTTGTCACTTAGGAGCATAAATAAAATCAGGAAAAACTAAAGGTGGTGAAAGAGGGGCTCAAAGTTACAGGCCATTGCTAGGTGAGAGGAAAGAGTCACTGGATGGCAATGCCAGGTCAGAAAACGCATTCACCGTGGCAAGAGGCTTTAATCTCAGAGTCTGTTTTGGGTAGTGTCAACTGTGGCACAGCTTCTCGCAGAACAGAACAGATTTTACAACTAATAGTTTCATCTTGTAAAAAAAAAAAAAAAAAGAAAGAAAGGAAACTAATAAAATAAGAGGAGAAGTGTGGTTGCTGGGGAAACTGAAGCTAGAGGCAGTGTGAGTGTTTAATAAATCAGCATAGTTGGGTGCATGGCATACTGCAGGTGACCCTGGCGGTGCGCGGGGAGGAGTGGACTCTGAATCCAGGTCACCGGTGACATCTCTTAAGGCATTAACAGAGTTCTGCAGATATACAGACAGGAGTCTCTCATCACCATGGGAACAGTGGTGTGTCATCATAAGTAACATTTGGGGCTTTACCATTTTGTGTGCAGTGTTGCTTCCCTTGCCCAGCTCGTCCTGCTCCAGAGAGCCACATAGCTCCTGGCCATGTCTTAGTCCTTCATCTATGCATCCTCCAACTGAAGCCTTCTCCAAGGAGCCTACGTTAACATCCCACATATAGCTGGTCCCCAGATCTCTCTGCCCTGCCCCTTTTTCTCTCTTCCCCATAGCACTTATTACAGTATAATGTTCTATTAAATCTTAGTTGCTCAAAACAGCTATATTGTTTACTTTCAATAATTATACTAATTTTTAATCTTATGTGTAGTGTGTCTCTGCGTGATGGTATGTATCTTCAGAGGCCAGAAGGAGAGAACCAGATCCCATCAGAGGCAGTGACAGGCTTTCCTGAACTGCCTGTCATGGGTGCTGGGAATAAAACCTGGTCCCCTTCAAAAGCAGTGCTCACTTCTAACCACGTATCCATCTCTCCAAACCTGATTTTGGCTGCTTTGATCACTGCCATGTTCTAATACATAGCATGCATGGCACAGAGTCATTCTGTAAACATTGTCTGGGTGGTTGGAGGACTCAATTTTGGGTCCCTGATAACTTTCTGGGTCTGGAGAAATGAACCCTTCCTTTGAAGCCACTGCATAGTGTTCTTTGCCCACCAGATTCTTCATGTAAAGCCTGCTCCATGCCATTCAAAGTTGACCTCATTATCCTTAGTCCTTAGCCTGTTCTTAGGGCTTCCTGGATCTCTATTCCGAGTCCTCTCTCTGCCATGACACAACTTTGTCCTTCCAACTGTCTGGCAGGCTATAGGCTGGAGTATTCCTGAAATCTGTGGGTATTTGGAACACCAGAGCCTCAGAAAAGCCTGCAGGAAAACCTGGATTGCATTTCTCCAGAACTTGGAAAGCGTGGTCCCAGCCAGCCTGATGGATTCTTTCCCTCTGCATAATGAAGAACTAAGAGACAAGACAGTAGCTCAGAGAAAGGTCAAAGTCAAGTTTATTGTCGTGCTTATCCAAGTAGAGAAGGGTCCCTAGAGCCAAGAGTCTACCAACTCTAAGGGACTCTGCTTACTTATTTGAGTTTGAGTATCCCCCTGTTCTTCTATTGGACTGAAGGTATTCATCTGTGCCTTATGGTGAGGGGATTGGGTTCCTGCATCTGTCTAGGAATACCCTCTTCCTTGGTGCATGGGTCCAAAAACCTTCACTGGTTGGCTGGGGTTGACGATAGTCCAGTCCTCCAATTTCCTCAGTGGTGTAACAGAGAAAGAGAACTTGTTACAGGTGGGAAAAAATGTCCTACTCATTTGGGGAAATGAAACCTGTGTAGGGGGCACGTGACCTGTGTAGAGATCCGGGCTTACAGAGATCAAGTGGGGACGGTGGCTTTATGTAGTGTTTGCATATACTGTCACATATTTGGGTTGGATGTGGATCTGTCTACTCTTGTGATTCTACTGTGGCAATCACAAATATTAAATGTTCTCCTTGGGCTGCCCCGGGAATGAGGGCTAAGGTTGGGATTGGGATATAAGTGTGTACATGTTTCCAGTTCTGCTCCATTGAATCAATTCCCTTTCTTCTGTGAATTGTAGGTAAAACCACACACTGATATACAGCATTTGACAAGGGTGTGTAGCCCTGCCATTCTTGTTTCTGCAGTTACCTGTGTACCTCTGAGAGATGTCCTCACTCAACGGCTGTAGCAGATGTGTTTCTCCTTCTAGGCTTGGGATCAACCTTTTTTTTGTTTTGTTTTGGTTTGGTTCGGTTTTTGGTTTTTGGTTTCCATTTCTTTACAGTATCTGCCATTAATTTTTCTTTTCTACCACCCCGAATATTCCAGTTTTGGGAGTGTTCCACATAAAGGAAAAAAAAAGGAAAAAGAAAGAAAGAAAAAAGAAGGAAGTAAAAGAAAGGAAGGAAGGAAGGAAGGAAGAAAGAAAGAAAGAAAGAAAGAAAGAAAGAAAGAAAGAAAGAAAGAAAGAAAGGAAGGAAGAAAGAAGTAAAAGAAAGAGGTACTTCCTGTGAAGAGTCACTCTAGGAAAAGGCTCATGTAGCCCAGGCTATCCTTGATCTTACTATGTAGCTGAGGATGAGCTTAAACCTTTTAAAATTTCCTAATGTGTATGCATGTTTTACCTGCTTGTGTGTCTACACTTGATAACCATGGAAGACAAAGGAGAGCATTGGATCCCTGGGAGTAGAGCTGCATATGGTTGTGAGCTTCCGATGGGTGGGAAACAAGTCTAGGTTCTCTGGAAGGACAGCCAGTGTTCTTAACCTCTAAGCCATGTCTCTAGCTTGATTTGAACTCTCGATTGCTGCCTCCTCCACTCAAGGACTGGGATCACAGGCATACACCTCCACAACAGACTCTATTTTGTTAGTTCTTGAAATCTGAGTTGTACACACTCCCTTCCACAACAAAGACAGCTCTCAGGCAAGCTTTGCAAACCATTTCCTGTCCTGAGGTCTCCCTGCTTGGAGAGAATCTGAGTACGGTGTAGGTGGGCACAGCTGCTAGGCACTGTGGGAAGAGATGCAGGGTAGGGTCTGAGACTACAGGAATAAAGTTTTTATTGTTATCCTGGCTTTGCAAAGAGTTGTTCAAAAATTAGGCTTCTGTCATTCTTTTACTCGAGGCCCTCTGAAAAGCAACATGTCTGCAGGCGCGCTGTGACTGGGAAGTCGGGGGGCCTGGAGGCTCAGGGGTTGACGGTGCCAATTAACAGAAAGAGTGCAGGCTTGTAAAAGGGCTGCCAGGGACTGGCAGGTCTTCTCTGCTTCATTAGGGTAACTTTGAAAAGGTTGTAGGCAAATGGCACCTTTCACTTTAAAAATCCAAATGGTGGCTTCTTAACCATTTTTAAAGCTTGATTTTGAACTGTCCACTGTAGCAAGGACATGACCACAGCTAGCATTACTCAGAACCCCGTGGCACGAGGAGTCCACATCTTTCAACGCCTCCGTCTTGCTCGCCATACTTTTCTGTTAGCTTCCTCCTCCTTGACACTTCCCTTACCTCCCCCCCCCCCCCCCCCCCTCCCAGTGAAAGCCCACGCTATATCCCAAGTCTGTTGCGGAGAACAGACTGGAAGACATCTGCCTCTTGCCTTTTTTTTTTTTTTTTTTTTTTTAAATTCCTCTAATTGATGGAGCCAAGACTCCACACCACAGCTCCGCTCCCTGAACAAACCAAATGGTGGCTGTTGGCAGCATATTGACAGCTTGCTAATGAAGGGATCCTTGACAGTGTGACAACCTGCCTGGGCTGCTGCAGGAAGCCAAGTCCGCCCCCACACCAGCCCGGAGTAATTAACAGGTGGGGGAAAATAGCAAGAAGCTGCCACTGGGGAGAAGAGAAATATACTCAACCAAATGAATTATGTAGATTTTTTAAAAAAGATTTTGATTTTGCACTATCTTTCATATTTCTTGCTAGCTAGCAAGTTCCCCTGGGAAGAATGTTGACTTTGGGGCCAGATGAGCGTGGGTTTGAGGCTCAGTCTGGTGGCCTCCCCTTTCTCTGGCTTTGGAAGCCTTTGCTTCCAGGTCCTTAGTTTGTGAGAAGGCACCTGATTGGGTACGATTTGTAAAACCACACTCATAGATGACACATACCTGTCTTAACTTGTACAAAAAAAACATCATCTTTTCCTGATGATGGATTTTTCTCAAGTGTTCTTACATTTCTATTTCTACCAGTGTTTGATTTAACAACAACAAAAAATCAGGAAGTTTGGTTTTTGTTTTCTGGAAATCATTAATTGTATGTTTGCATGTTTATATTTGTGTGTGTGTGTGTGTATGTGTGTGTGTGTGTGTGAGTGTGTGTGTGATGTGTATATATTTGTACATGTGAGTTTGTATGTTGAAGTCAGGGGTCAATGGCAGGTGCTGTTTCTCTAGAGTTGACACAGGGTCTCTTCGTGAACCTGTAGCTCACCGATTAGGGGAGAGTTGGTGGCCACAGAGTCCCAGAAATCCCCCTGTCTCTTCCTTGGCAGCACTGCGATTGCAAGAACACACCTGACTTCTTTTTTTATTAGATATTTTCTTTATTTGCATTTTAAATGTTATCCCTTTCCTAGTTTCCCCTCTGAAAATCCCCTATCCTCTCCCCCTGCTCTTCAACCCACCCACTCCCACTTCCTGGCCCAGGCATTCCCCTACACTGGGGCATAGAACCTTCACAGGACCAAGGGCATCTCCTCCCATTGATGACCAACTAGGCCATCCTCAGCTACTTATGCAGCTAGAGCCATGAGTCTTTCCCTGTGTTTTCTTTGATTGGTGGTTTAGTCCCAGGGAGCTCAGGGGTTACTGGTTAGTTCATATTGTTGTTCCTCCTAGGGGGCTGGAAGCACAGAGTCCCCAATGAAGGAGCTAGAGAAAGTACACCTGACTTCTTATGTGTGTCTCGGAGAGGAGATCCACACTTAGTCTCCATGCTTGTGCTGCAAGAGCTTTCCTGACTGAATCATTTCCTCAGCCCCCGGGCTTAGATCTTCTGCATGTTCATGGCATATTTAATGATTGTATTTTCCTGGTGAACTAACCCCTGTATCAACCATCAGAGGGCAGCTCCACCCTCCCAAATCTCTTGTCCTACCTTATGTGTATTTGGTTTATTTTATGTTTCTGTGTTTTGGGGTGAAAACTGTTTGCAGACAACAGACAGGCTCAGGCTAGCTCAGGCTGGCTCAGGTACCACACTCATCTCTTCAATAGCCTCTCTCCAACTCCACCAAGCCCCCAAATGGTCACATGTATCACTGTGAGAAAAGCCCTTGGAGCCCAGTAAATGGTTCACCTGATTGGACCCTTCCCCCTGAGCTCTGACAGACACCAGGAAAGCAGCAGATGCAATGTCTCAAGACCTAAATTTGTAGCTCCTGGTGTTTCACCAAGGGCTGGATTGAATTTAGGAGACATTCGAGATGATTTAAAGCAATTGCTTTCACGCTTCCTTGAGGCTCAGATTCCCTTATGAGTTGATGAAAGCTCTGGACTCTCTTCAGGGGGGAAAAAAAGCACAAACATACACTTTTAAACAATCCCGGCCCACTCAGTGTATCTTTCAAAGCTCTGAGTGTGCCTCTGTTTAAACATCTATGTTATAAATGCCAGGGAGTGAAAGGAAGTCTTCACTCCTTTCATTTATGTATGTATTTGTATCTTAATTTGTTTTATTGTTGTTTTAAACAGTAGCTCACCCTGCAGCCCTAGCTGAGACGGAACTCACTATGTGTATCTACCTCGTCTTGAATTACAGGTGGTCCGCTTCTTTAGTATACGGATTATCGGCATGAATCACCATGCCTGGCTGAGACTGAGACTTTAAATGATTTCAAACTTATTTGTCAGGAGGCAGATTGTGAAATTCTGGTAGAATATTGGCTGCACAGCAAGCTGGTAGGGAGCATTCTTTCATGGTCTCTGCTTCAGATCTTGCCTTCAGGTCCCTGCCTTGATTTCCTGTGATGATAGACTTACATAGCAGAAGGTGAAGTGCCGTCCCTACCCTGCCCCTCCTCAGACTTGGCTGATTGCCCTGGCCTATGGTGGAACCAGGTTTACCAGGAAGACCATGGCTGAGTGCGCAGTGGAGGCCTGAGCTATTGATTAGGTAATAAGTACAATGGACCCACCAAGCCATAGCTGAAACACTCCACCGTTGTGCCTGAAGGAGGGCTTCCATAGCTCAGAGCATGCCCCAGGCTTCTCTCAAGAGAAACCCAAGGAGAAAAGTTCACGGAACATGGGAGAAGACCATCAGAAGAAGGAACCAGGATGTCCCAGAGAGAGAACATTTACACCAAGAAAATCAGCTGAAAGCTTGCCTCAGCAGAGGTGTGCTGGAAATTCTCAGAATCAAAGAAAGAGACAGAATACATCTGAAAGTAGATGGCCAACCGGAAAACAATTACTTCTGGCAGAAAAAGAATCATTGCCTTAGATGTGGGGGAGTCGTTACAGGCACACTGTACAACAGAAAAGACTAGAAAATGGAAAAAAAAGATATTTGTGATGGTTAATCTCAGGTGTTTTGATTGCATCTCGAATAAACTAAACTAAAATCTAAGCGTGGGGCAGACCTGAGAGGGGTTTTCTTATTCAGAACATTTGAAGCAAGAAAACCAATCCTGGACCACACCTTCTGGTGGCAGTCCAGATGAAAGGACATGGAAGAAGGAAATACCTTTGTCCCCGCTGACCCTCACTCTAACTGGAAAGTTCACCTTGCCCCGTGTTGCGGAATTTATTCATGGATATTAGAACTGACTTCTTTGGTATTCTAATGTACCCTGAAGAATAGCAGTTCTCCAAGAACCCTCAGAACTCAGCACCAGACTGGGATTGAACACCTATCAGATTCTTTTTTAAAAATATTTATTTCATGTGCATTCATGTTTTTGCCTGCACATAGGTCTGTGTGAAGGTGTTGGATCCCTGAAACTAGAGTTACAGGCAGTTAAGAGCTGCTATGTGGGTGCTGGGAATTGAACCCGGGTCCTCTGGAAGTGCAACCAGTTCTCTTCCTCTGAACCATCTCTCCAGCCCCCCAGCTATCAGATTCTCAGTCTCTCCAGTATGAGCCAACCACTGTTAGACTATGCAGGCTGTATCCTGTAAGCCAGTCTAATGAGACTCTCTCTCTCTCTCTCTCTCTCTCTCTCTCATTCATTCAATCAGGTATGTTCTTTAGAGAACCCTGATTAATATAGCATTAGAGAAAATAATTCAGAATATAGCAGAGATTTATAAAAGCTGAGACTGTGAGACAGACATAGGGAAGTAGATTGCAGTATGCACAATAAAAAAATTTCATTTTAGTTCTGTGTAAATCTGTGTATAGGTAAGTTCGTATGATTTCAATGTCTGATGAGGACAGAGGTGCCCTATGAATGGCATTGCCTACTGTTAGCAGCTGAGTGTCTCTCCAGCCATAGCAGGTAGATTTTCACCCTCCACAGGACATGGAGATGACAACACTGGTGTTTAAGGGGAAGGTAAAAAGAGTTTCCAGAGATCCTCAAAAAGTCACTGCCAGACAAATGCATGCTCCTATGCTTCTATCCTCAGTAAAAGATGCCAGGAAAGCAAACATTTACAAACCCCCCTCGGCAAAAATTCCTGATTTTAAATCTCAGCAACACAAGGGATTCAAACACCAAGCCAACCTCAATCAATTTAACACGAGCAACAGGAAGCATGCTATAGTGTGGGGCTCATAATGGCTAGGAAAATGAAAATGAACTTCTATTTTGATCTTAATTATCTTAATATTTTTGTATCATTAACAGTTCCTATATTAAACATGATTCACTTATATAATAAGGATAAATATTTTGAAAACTAATAACCTAGTTCAAAGTATGGAAGACTTGGCTTGAGTCTGCTCAGTCTTTATGGCTTAGTAGCAGTCACATTGTTTTCCGTGGTCTTTTTCCTCTTATGTGTGGTCTTCTTCACAGCACATGTATCTGTTAGAACCCATGGCACATTTAGGAATCCATGGAAATGTTTAATTTTTTTTTTTTTTTTGGTTTTTCGAGACAGGGTTTCTCTGTATAGCCCTGGCTGTCCTGGTACTCACTTTGTAGACCAGGCTAGCCTCGAACTCAGAAATCCGCCTGCCTCTGCCTCCCAAGTGCTGGGATTAAAGGCGTGCGCCACCACCGCCTGGCTGGAAATGTTTAATTTTTAAGCACTATTAAAATCAGAAGAGGGTTAGAGAGATGATCCACTGTTGGGTTCCCAGCACCCATGTCAGTTGGATTACAATAGCCTATAACTTCAGGAGATCTCATGTCCCTATGGGCACCTGCATGTATTTGCATGCTTATATACACATACATATACACATACACATACATATACATGAATAAATCATAAAACATATCTTGAATATGCATATATATGTGCATGAATAAATCATAAAAGAAATCTTTAAAACTCAGAGGACAAGATGAACATAATAGTAATGTATTCATTCTTGATATTATGTCTTTACATCTATGCAGTGATGAATATTAATACATGTGTGCAAGTGCATACACACACACACAGACACCACACTAATAAAAGAGGAAACCCATCAGTCAAAATTGCTTTGTACCCATGAAAATCCTAGAGTAATCTTGTACCTCTAACTTCATGTTCTAATCTTGGTTTCCACAAAAGCAAAGTGTGAGCCCAAGTTCTCTGGGGAACTTATTTGAGGAGAGCTCTTAGGGAGCAGATGTGGGGTGCAGGGAGGCAGTCAGAGAAGGAGGAAGTGCCAATATCCTCTGTGTTCTGCACATACGCTGTGTGAGTCAGTTTCATTGAATACTTCTGTCCCCAAAGATGAACAGAATTTCTCACAACAGTGCCCCTCTCCCTGGGAAGGGCACAAGACATGGGCATTTGTCTATTGATTATTGCCTTTCCTTTGTGAAGTACTTCCCTGGGAGCCCATCACCTCCCTTGTATGGGCTGGCAGAAATGCTGAGGGGCTCCCTGGCACTAGAGCAGGAATAGAAGCAGAAAACACTAAATGCTTGTTCGAGACAAGACACTGTGAGCATTCAAGAGAAACAGCATGGCTGACGCAGCTGATGCCAAGACCAGAAGAGCAGGGCTACCAGGATGTGACTCAGAGCACCCAACGGGTGCCATTGTCCTGGAACCAATCTCAGTTACACCTGTGCACTCATCTCAGTTTATTTTTGTAAGAGCTCAATTCGCACTAAACCACACTGCATAAATATATGTGTGAAACACACACACACACACACATAAATATACATTTGTATATTAAACATATTTAAGGTTTTTTTCTAGAAATAGAAATTGCTTGAGTTCATGAGTCATGCTTATTTCATAGAACCTAGCATTTAGTAAGTATAGGACACATAGGGTTGTTTTTTATGATCATGGCAATATGTGGAAAAATATTTACAAATCTTAAAACTGATTTATTGATATAACTTCAGCAAATTAGAAATAAAAAAGAATTCCCACAGTCTTATAAAAGGCATTTATAAATATCAACAGACTACATAGTTTTAATTTAACTTGGATAAGGAATTCCAAGATCATGAATTTGGAGAACTGAATTCTAGATCCCACCCTAAAACCCGCAAGATACTTGATACTGGGCCACTTCTCTATTTTGGATCTCATAGGTGTATCTATAAAATTAGGAGCCAATACACTTTGCTCTAAAGATCCCCTGGATCTGCCAGTTGGTTCCCATTTAGCTCCATATCATTCAGCATTTTAGAGCCCAAATTACATTCCAGGCCCAGTGTTAGGGTTTCTATGCTGTGAACAGACACCATGACCAAAGCAACTCTTATACAGGACAACATTTAATTGGGGATGGCTTAAGGTTCAGAGGTTCAGTCCATTATCATCAAGGAGAGAAGCACGGACCAAGCATGCATGGTGCAGGCAGAATTGAGAGTTCTACATTTGCCTTGTTTCAAAGGCAAACAGAAGAAGACTATCTTCCAGGCAGCTAGGTGGACAGTCTCAAAGTCCACCCTCACAGTGACATTTTCTCCAACAAAGCTATACCTCCTAATAGTGCCACTGCATGGGCCAAGAATATTAAAACCGCCACACCCAGGATTGAAGAGATAAAGCTACCATCATTTTACTGAACAGGGGTGAAATATCTTTTAGAGGTGAGACATCTGAAGGATTATAGCACCAGAGAACAGGTGTGAGAAGAAAGTGATGGTGACAATTGCCTAGGGGGCATTTAACCAAACCTGGGCATGCCAAGAAGAATTCACAGATATACAGCTGAGGCAGAGCTTGGGTAGGAAAGAGGAGACATTGAAATTGCAGACATCTGCATAAGTACTGAAAAGAGATGTTTCTGGGGTTTGATGACCTTGGGAACTTTGTTATTCCAAAGCCTCATTTTGTTTTTCTGTGGATGGCTATTTGGTATTCTCATTAGAGTTTTAATGTGTGCAAGCCTAAGCCAAGAAAAGGCACCCCGACTGTATGGACAAATGGAAGCTTCCAGGGTGAGAGAAACGACACAGCTTTCTCTGATTCCTGGGTAAGGGGAATCAACTTCTGCTTTGTTTCTCATTAAACAGTATTGTGGAGATGGATTTCAAAGAAAACCCACAGCCACAGGCCAATAGGAAAAGATCTGTTATCTACTAGACAGATCTTCAGTCCACTCCTGTATGTTCAGTCAGATCAGTGTCCCTCTATTTGATAATAATGAGCAGATTTCTTTCTAGAAATCAGTGTCTAATATTTTCTCCCTATTTGTGTTAATTTAGGATTTTGGATAGCACCAGGTAAAAAGCCATAGGAATGGTCTTGGGAAGTAGCCCTTCATGCTAAGTTCAGAGAGCACATGGCAGGAACACCAATCCCCTAGGTAGAGTGCTGACATCCCACTCTCTGATTGATAGACTGGAGTCAGAGATGGCCTCAATTATATGTCATGATGTCATTTTTCATAATGTTCTTTGCTGATAAAGGTGTCACACCACGGGTAAATGCCAAACTGAAACTATTGCTCTTCATGAAGAAATGACCATTTCCATAATCCGCTTCTTTACAGAAGACTAACAAATAACAAAACTTGCCAGAATAGTTAGTAGTAGTCTTGCCAACATTTCCCCAGGGAAGAAGCAAGATCTCAAAGACTTTGGTACTTGGAGCGAAGCTCATTTCTTAGAAAAGTGGTTCTCTGAAACAGTCTTTGGTGCTAATGACTGCTCTGGCAACTGTCCTTCCTTCAGTTATAATGGCTTAAAGCTCAACTCGAATGTCATCTACCTATGGTTATCTCAGCCTTAATTTGTGTTAACTCTTGACCTTATCATTTGTGGATTGTTAACAAAAGAAACACTTCTCATTTTAAAGGAATAAAAGATGTGGTTTATGTGGGAGCCCAATTATGAGTGATCACAACCAAGGGACATAGGTTTAGACTTGGTGAATATCAGGGTTCAGTGAGATAGAAATTTCATGAAATTTTTCTAGGAAAAGAACAAAGAACCTGTGTGCAGGCCATATGTCAATGCCTGAAGTTTTATCACCACCTCTCTAATAACACACACACACACACACACACACACACACACACACACACACACTTGAGTGTATGCATGCATGCATGCACATCACTTGTGTGGAAGTGCCTACAGAAGTCAGAATTGGGCATTGGATCCCATAGAACTGTAGTTACTGGAGTTGTAAGTGATCTTGTGTGGGTACAGTTGTTAGACTTCAGTCATTTGCAAGAACAGCAGATATTCTGAGTTATAGTTCTGGTAATCTATGAGCAAATAATATTCATCTCAAAACATTTTGTCTCAAAACAATAATGGCATCTATCATGAATATAGAATGTTCACTCCAGCTTCTCAATGGCTTTGTGGGCCATTAGGAGTTGAGATTGTGGTCATAGGAAGACTTAACACATACTTGTAGTTCCTGGGACAACTGAAAGAGAGGAGGATTAGTCTAGAAGTTGTCTATGTTCACACAGATTGTCCAATGGCTACCTTGGATGCCTCATGGTATGGGAGTTTTGAGATTGATTTCCTTTTGGCCATTGACTATCACTAGAGTCAACTTCCTTGGAGTCAGCCTTCTTAGAAACACAGTTATAAGTCATAAGACTTTTTCCCCCTTGACTACCTTAAGAAGTCAACCATCGCTACCTCAAGAGCATTCTTTTGGTTACAACTGACTCCCCAAGTCTGGATCACATTCAAGAGGTGACAGGATGTCAGAATGTGAACTCTGACAGATTTGGTTGATAAGGCCTGTCCTTGGAGACTAGCTGCAAGGAATGTGCACTGAATACTCTAAGAGACTTTTGGAATGATAGGCCAACTTTCCCTTAAAGTAGAAGTCTGGCCTGGGAAGACCCTTGGGGTTGAGAACATTCTTTTAAATCATTCAGTTAAAGGGTGTCTTGTGGCATGGGAGATGGATGGGTGTGCTAGATAGTTTTGTGTCAACTTGACATGAAGTCAGTTGAGAAAATGCCCTAACCATGTGTCTTGTGGGCACATGGATGATTAATATGGGGATGACCCAGACAGTGTAGGTGGTGCTACCTCTGGGCTGGTGGTCCTGGGTGCTATAAGAAAGCAGGGTGAGCAAGCCACGAAGAGCAAACTAGTAAGCAGCACCCTTTCGTGACCTCTGTATTAGTTCCTGCCTTCAGGTTCCTACCCTAAGTTCCTGTTCTGAATTCCCTTAGTGGTAGACTGTAAGGCAAAACAAACCTTTTCCTTCCCAAGTTGATTGTTGTCATGATGGTTTTATTTTTAAAGATTTATTTATTATTATATCTAAGTACACTGTAGCTGTCTCCAGATGCACCAGAAGAGGTTGTCAGATCTCATTACAGATGGTTGTGAGCCACCATATGGTTACTGGGATTTGAACTCAGGACCTTTGGAAGAGCAGTCGGTTCTCTTAACCACTGAGCCATCTCTCCAGCCCCTGTCATGATGTTTTATCACAGCAATAAAAACCCTAACTAAGACTGTGCATTTAGATGTGTGAAGAGGTTTCAAGGGTGCAGGGATTAACAATAACCAGGTCTGTCATGGCCACTGGGGGAGCATAGTTTCATATGTATAAGGAGAGTCATTAAAACTCCCTAGAAAAGTTCAAAGGCTGAGACGTAACACAATGGTAGGACCCTGACCAGTACATGTGAAGCCTTGGGTCTAGTCCCCAGCAAGCTGAAATAAAATAAATAAGGTAAGTTGGAAGATGTAAAGGACCAAGGTGAAATGTGTATATTAGAAATATAAGGATCACTGTGCAGGAGCAATAAGGAAAATAACTGCAGCGCAGATGACTCAGTGCCCTGAATCTTCACCTGATGCTCAAGAGATCCCCTGAACCCAAAGCTGGGGTTCACTGACATCAAATCCATGCCATCCATTCCTCTGCCCATCCTTGATGCTCTCGTTTCTCTTGGATTTTTGGTGACCCCAGATTCAAGTTTGCTTTTAGGAAGCCTGGGATTTAGAGAATATACTGTGGACAGTCATTTGGAGGTAAGACAAACTCTTCTGTGGTTTAAAAAAAAATTGTTCTAAAAAGCAACAAGGTTTCCTTTTAGAATGAAGTGATGTGTGATGCTGGCACACCTAAGAAAGGATGAAAAAATATAGTGTCTAAAGTGGTGCATGAACAGTAGACAGTGCTCTGCCATTGTATGATCTATGTTCAGAATGTGCCATGTGGTCTCAGCCCCACCTCAATTACTCATGGTGTCCTCTTGAACAAGTTAATCCATACGTCTGTGACTTGGTTTCCTCATCTACAAGATAAGAACAAGAGCCTATTTCCCAAATAGTAATTTTAAAGATTAAGTGAACCATTAGTACTAAATACCAGTAACTAAGTACTAATACTAAGTCCTTGGAAGTAGAATAGTTCTGTCCATTAATTTCACTACTTGAGCCTGATATATTCTCTAGTCTTAATATTTTTGAATGACTATGTATAAAACAATTAGACCAATAATGATAAAGTTTTACTCTTCTAAGGTTTATTTAATTAGATATTTTCTTCATTTACATTTCAAATGCTATCCCAAAAGTCCCCTATACCCTCCCCCCACCCTGCTCTCCTACCCACTCACTCCCAATTCTTGGCCCTGACATTCCCCTGTACTGGGGCATATAAAGTTTGCACAACCAAGGGGCCTCTCTTCCCAATGATGGCCGACTAGGCCATCTTCTGCTACATATGCAGCTAGAGACACTAGCTCTGGGGGTACTGGTTAGTTCCTATTGTTGTTCCACCTATAGGGTTGCAGACCCCTTCATCTCCTTGAGTAATTTCTCTAGCTCCTCCATTGGGGGCCCTGTGTTCCATCCTATAGATGACTGTGAGCATCCACTTTTGTATTTGCTAGGTACTGTCATAGTCTCACAGGAGACAGCTATATTAAGGTCCTTTCAGCAAAATCTTGCTGGCATATGTAATAGTGTCTGCGTTTGGTGGCTGATTATGGGATGAATCCCCAGGTGGGGCAGTCTCTGGATGGTCCATCCTTTCATCTTAACTCCAAACTTTGTCTCTGCAACTCCTTCCATGGGTATTTTATTCCCTATTCTAGGAAGGAATGAAGTACCCACGTGTTGGTCTTCCTTCTTGATTTTCTTGTGTTTTGGAAATTGTATCTTGGGTATTCTAGGTTTCTGGGCTAATATCCACTTATCAGTGAGTGCATATCAAGTAATTTCTGTTGTGATTGGGTTACCTCACTAAGGATGATATCCTCCAGATACATCCATTTGCCNAAGAATTTCATAAATTCATTGTTTTTAATAGCTGAGTAGTACTCCATTGTGTAAATGTACCACATTTTCTGTATCCATTCCTCTGTTGAGGGACATCTGGGTTCTTTCCAGCTTCTGGCTGTTATAAATAAGGCTGCTATGAACATACTGGAGCATGTGTCCTTACTACCAATTGGAACATCTTCTGAGTATATACCCAGAAGTTTATCCAATATTGGTAATATAAGTCAAGTTATATAAAATATTTTTAATTCAAGGAGCAGCAAAAGTTTGTTTAAAATAGAAAAGATGAAAAATGTATTCATATAATAAGTATGTTTATTATATCATACTATAGAAAACAAGTGATTATTCATACCATGGAATACTAAATAATTATTTAAGTATGAGGTTGTGTGAAATATAAAATATGGAATAATCTTGAACATATTAAATATGAGCATTTCAGTATATAAAATCTTATGTTAAATAGCAGAATATATGTATATATATACATACACACACACACACACACACATATATATATATATATATATATATATATATATATATATATATATATGATGTATTTGTGGACACATATACATGCCTGCTCACTGTTTGGATTCATTTCTGTTGCAATGGGAGTACATGTCTAGTGCTCATCTGGATGCCTTCATTCTTGTACAGTTCAGAGTCAATCCATGAAACGTTGCCTCCCGCACTCATGGTGGGTCTTCCTAGCTCAATTAACAATGAAGACAACCACCCCCAGATATGTTCACAGGCTAACATGATCTAGACAATCCCCTCACTGAGACTTTCTTCCTAGAAGATTCTAGATTGTGGCAAATTGACAGTTAAAACAAACCATCACATCATATCATCATCATCGCCGTTGTCATTGTCATCATCATCATCATAACCATCATCATCAACATCACCCTTCCATCTATAGCAATTTTTTAAATGAGGTTGTCTAAGGGAAAGAGAAGTATAGGCTGATTTTTGTTTTTCTTGTAAGGGAAGTCCATTCCACTTGGAAACTACTTCAGAGTTTTTAAAAGACAGAAGCTTGGGCTAGAGAGACAGCTCCGTAGTTAAGAGCACATAGTGCTCTTACAGTGGACCCAAGTCCAGTTCCATGATCAGGTTCACCACCACCTGTAATTCCAGCTCCAGATGATTCTGTGACATCATCCAGCTTCCTGAGCACCTGTGCTCATGAGGACCTCCTCTCCCCACTATACATACATACATATATACAAATATATATATATATATATATATATATATATATATATATATATATATTTACTTTGAAAATAAAAAGTAAAAATCTTAGAAAGTGAGAACAAAATCCAGTGTTAAAGAAGAATTGTTGTATAGGGTCATAGAAGAGGGTGAGTATATTTCAAGCATCCAAAAGAGTTACAGAAAAAGCAAATGTATAAACCTGGACTCTGTTATGTATGAGGCAATTCCTGATAAATCCCCTGTGAATTGACTTCCAAAGATTGATTACAGCTCAGCCTTCCACTCCTTTGGCTTGGAAAATTAGATTGAATACCATTATTAATTTTGATTACTAGACTTGAATTTTCTGTAAGCTCATTTATCCTTTCACAAGTACTATTGTGGAAGTCTGCATTCTCAGAAGATGAGCATACTCAGGGTAGACCAGAAGTACTGACTATGTGCCAGAACCCCTGCTGGATAATCGAGCTGTACATCACAATAGTTAGTCCTTTCACTTGCTCTCTGAGTAGACAGCATTATCTCTGTTCAAATAAGAGTCAGACTAAGGTGGTTAAATGCTATGGCACCTGGGATTAAATGACACAAAAGAGACAATGTGAGTGTTTCTCCAACTGGTACTTGATCTCAGAGAAACCTAATATATGTATCTTAGAAGTCTTTAGATCAACCTCAGGTACCATCTCAACTTGTGCAGGTCCCTCTTATGTCAGTGAGGAGGGAGAAGAGAGACACTCAATAGTCAGCAAATGGTCACCATGGAGCCTTGCTTCAAGCCTTTGGATGCTGATCCAGGTGTGTCTTCAGGCTTTGCACTACTGTTTCTTCCTAAGTTTGAACCCTAATAGTAATATTATTCTTGGATCCAGTGCTATAGTTCTGGAAACAGCCTCTTTGCCCTTGAGTCTCTATGTTATTTCTCTATGACTTAACCTGTAGAAGGTGGAAGTGAGCTACTTATTTTTAGGAATATTTCCAGCTAATTAACATTTTTTATTTCACTTTTGTGAGACAAGGCCCCGCTTTCTAGCATAAGATGTCCTGGAACTCATAAGCTAGTCAAAACTGACTTTAAACCTTTGATGATCCTCCTGCCTCAGCTTCTTAAGTGCTGCCATTATGGGAGTCAGCCACTGTGCCCAGTTGGAAGCTACTTATTTTTATAGCTTATAATTTCCACCTTTCTCCACAGAAGATTACATGTATCTTCTAGAAAATGTTAAGTCTTTTATTTGATTTGGACTTTATAGATTTCTTTGTACTGTCCTGGGTATGCCAGTGGTATTTAATCTGGCTTACCTACTTGAGCGATGATCCATCATCCGTTTACGATATAGGAGGCAGAAATTCCACTGCTTAGTGGTATGGTGTACTGGCTAATTTTGTGTCAACTTGACACAGCTGGAGTTATCACAGAGAAAGGAGCTTTAGTTGCGGAAATGCCTCCATAAGATCCAGCTGTAAGGCATTTTCTCAATTAGTGATCAAGGAAGGAGGGCCCCTTATGGGTGGTGCCATCTCTGGGCTGGTAGTCTTGGGTTCTATAAGAGAGCAGGCTGAGCAAGCCAGTGGAGGCAAGCCAGTAAGTAACATCCCTCCATGGCCTCTGCATCAGCTCCTGCTTTCTGACCTGCTTGAGTTCCAGCCCTGCATCCTTTGGTGATGAACAGCAGTATGGAAATGTAAGCCGAATAAACCCTTTCCTCCCCAGCTTGCTTCTTGGTCATGATGTTTGTGCAGGACTAGAAACCCTGACTCAGACATACGGGTATCACCAGCAGAGTATGAAGCACAAGACTCCATGTTGGAAGGTGGCATTTTTTTTCTTTTCTGTTCTTGCCTCAGTGGATGACTGTATGTGCTCCCTCTCTTGGCCTGTGGGAAGAATGACTTTAAGGATGTCACTTGCACTATTGTGTTACATAATGTAGGAAATGGAAAGGAATTTTTATACATGTGATGAAGGTCTCTAGCTTGATTTTGAACTTACAAAATGGAGATTATCTGGGCAGGATTGATCTAATGAAGAAGGCTCTTTAAAAGAATGCGTAGGGTTATAGGACACCTCCTATCTGCCTTGAGTTGCATAGTTACAGGAAATGAAATTGTTTAACAGCCCCCAAAGCTTCACAAAGCGTCATGGTTCAGATGAGCATGCAGCCTGCTGAGGCTTTGACCTGCTGCCCAAGGAGAACCTGAGTAGAGACCCTGCTAAGACCCACTCAATCTCCTCAAAAGCCGTCAAGTTTGTTGTTCTATGTTACAAATCACAGAAAAAATCAAAGGTAGCCCTTCTCTTGGAGACGGAATTTAGACTCCATCATGTGACCAACTACAGGGTATACATTTGGCTACTCTCATTTGATCCTTTATTAAACTAACTTACGTATTTTTCATGTAAGAATCTTCAAAGACAGAAATCTATACATCTTGACTTATCACTGTCTGATGTTTGTCAAGTTACTTAAATTCCCATGCACCCCCCTGATTTGTCTGTGGCTGGACATTCACATGGCTTGTGGTGAGGCACAATGAAGAAGCTGCCTGGAAAGAGAATTATTATCTATGAGTATTTTGGGATACGTGAGCACTGATGATGGATTAGTAGGAAAACTGGGTTTGGGGTCTGATGGGTTTGTAGTCATTCTATTTCTGGTATCCAGGAGCTTTGTGAGCTTAGGTAAAACACTATATTATTCTTTCTGACTTTTCCCCCTTGAAGCCTGAGTGACAATCCTAGGCTAATATTAGCTTCTTCTTGCTTTTTATTTTGTTTAAGTCAGCCCCTGTTTTATAAGTTGTGGGGTACCCTTTTCTGATGACCACTTGAACTCTTTTAACTCTGGGAAGAAACTGGAGACAGGAGTTCATTGGGAATGGGGACTTTCCAGCCAACAAAGAAGCCATGGAAAATTTCCATCTCTGTTTAAAGAGCAGAATGTCACTGCATTCTGCTTTGAGGAAGAATAAAGGAATTTGAATAAAATGTCAGTTTCCTTCTGAACTAATTTAGGAGTCTTAATGACATGCACAATCTAGGCTGAACACATGAATATTTATAATTAAAAATGAAGCTCTTTCCCCACCCTTTGCATTGTGAACGTGAACATAAATCCCCAGGGACATCCTGGGTCAGAACTGTTCATGTTAAGAAAGAGTTGAAGATAGAGGTAAAATAAACCAAACTAAACCAAAAGCAGAAACTTTGCCCTGTCCCTACCCCGCCTCCCTCTGCACAGTGGGTACCAGCTGAGTTTGATGAGATGCTGTTAGGAGTACATTCCCAGCCTGGGGGAGCATCCAGGGTGAGACCTGGCTACCTGCTCGCCCTTTTCCTGACCTGGCCATATTTTAGCTTACACATGTATTTTATAGTCCAAATATACAGAGCCTTTTCTTTATGCAACAGAGTGGGAGAGTCGTGCATTAATATATAAAACAGCAGCACAATATATGCCAAGTGGGGACTCTGGGCATCTGTGGGATTAGCTGTTAGTTAACAGTTATTATGTCCATATTATAAATGAGCAATCTGAGACGGAGAGATGTCATGCTTGCCTATACTTGGTGACAGAAGATTTATTCCCTTAATTAGAATTTTTAATTCTTATTTTTAATTAAAGTGTCTCTTCAGCATTATTTCCTTACACTCAGCACTGACAGAGCCCTGCTTCATTGTGGAGGAGAAATGAGCAGGTGGTAGGTCTGGACTGTTCAGCTCCAGATAAGACTCCAATGTCTTATTCCTGTTTGGACAATTTTGCAGTTGAACTTGATGACAGCTACAGAGCGTTTTCTAGCACAGAGTTTGGAGGCTGCGATTCACGTCCCAGTTTTCCAAACTCTAAGAAGCTGTTATTCGTTTCTTTGGACTCAGTTGGGGAGGGGGGAATTGCTTAAGGGAAAAAAGTCAAGGCTTGTGCCAGTTAGAACCTTTCACCCTAAATAATGTCTCTTTCTCTCTCACATGTGTAGAGAGAATGATTCCTGCCTCCTGCTTCCGTTGAGTTAAAGCAAGGGATTTTTCAAGGAACTTGTTTTGGATGACTGAGGTCAATCAAGATAGAGACTGTCCTCTCCTGAGAAGGTAGAAAAGTTTGCTAGATCAGAAACCTCCACTTCCTCCCTGAAGTCATGGGGTTTCTTTTCTTTCTTTTTCTCTGGAATTAACGTTTTCTTCCTGTAACAAGGCCATGATCGACTTTCCTGGACGCCACCCACATCCATTATCTCCATGACAGTGCCTTAATTGAAATGACATCTTAGAATTATTACTTTAAAATTCATTGTTTAATTCAGTAAATTTAGTATTAATTAACACCAACTGCCCTGGTGTTTTGGTCTCTCATTTGTCACTTGCCCAGCTCATGGAGTGATGCAGGAAATGAGAAGTCTATTTCTTTTTACAGAACTTACTTTATTTTGCAATTCAGATTTGCTATTGTGGCAAGAATGGAATTTGAAATGGCTGGGTATTTTGCAATGATCATGTACTTGGGAAAAAGAAAGGAAATGAAGAAAGGAATTGGTAATGGATGAAGAAGAGGAGGAGGTAGAAGGAGAAGAGAACAAAAATGAAGATGCTGCTGCAGCTGTTGCTGCTGATAGTGATGAGGATGATGAGGATGATGAGGATGATGAGGATGATGATGATGAGGAGGAGGAGGAGGAGGAGGCGGAGGAGGAGAGTGGTTATCAGCTTCCATTCAATGGATGTGCCTCAGTATTAGGAGAGACAACAGGAGTCAGGCTGGGACATACACATGTCAGTAGGGTCACTTTGGGTAATGCCAGTGATATTCTTTGAAGACATCTTAGAATAACATTCAAAAATAAGATGGTGTATATATATGTATGTCCCTGTGCATATAAACCAGTATGCAAATACAGTTAACATTTATTTTTTCTAGCACCATGGGGAAATGGAATGCTGTAGTTAATTGAATATCATCATAAAAAAGTTGTCATCACCTTCTCAATATATTTCCTATGAGTTAGGTGATGCTAGAAAGGTAGATATTGAGTTCTACTGGTTAAATGTGCTCTTTTGTCTTAAGCTAGTTCTCCCATAGATCCCAGGTAATTCTCTGGGAGTAAATAACTTGTCCCGGAGGCATCTTAGTTGTGCATCTTAGTTATGCAGTACTGTTGCTACTAAAATCATATTTCAGACCACTTATGCTTGCAGAAAGATGTACATTTTGGTTTCAGTTCTCATCTGGGCCTTCTTGCACAACCTCTGAATGTTGCAGGACCATGTGAGGACAGGGAGTATGCACACATACCTGTATGTTCTGGTTTCTGTTCCTCTCCTTGTAATGCAATTAGTAGTCACAGTCATTTCCATGCTGAAGACCCTATCTACTCTTTATGACCTCCTGAAGACTACAGCTTCAATCACTATCATCCTCTTAATGCTGAAACATGGAGATTAAACTCCAACGTGTGCTTCAGAGAGAACTACATGGGTCTAAACCAAAGCAAGAAGTGATTAAAGCAAACATCCTGAAGATGAGATATGAGAGGGAACAGGGTTCAAAGAGGGCACAGTATTTTAGTCTGTCAAAACTTGGGCAACTGGGGATCAGTTCTCCTGGGAGCTTTGGGAGATGGTGATGAGCCATCTCAGCTTGTCGCTTGAGGGCCGAGTTAGCCAAGTATTCATCCCTCAGGGTTCCTTGGTTTCTACTGAAAGCTGATTCTGGGCCACAAACAGCATGTCCCCAGCATTGCTGACATATCCAAAAGATGGTTTTCCTTTAAGTTGTGACAGAACTGTCCTGGAAAGATGAGAGCCAAATGATACAGACAGGACATTGATACCATCTACTGATGTCCAATAGTTCATGGCTAGTTAGGCTCAAGTACTAGCTAAGGTTAGAAACAGGTATGTGTGTGATCATAGGAGAGATTGCTTAGGAGTCAGTGTTACCATAGTCTCACACACATATTCAGACAGGAAGCTTGTAGGTATGGAGTGGATATGGCTAGAGCTCTGTCCTCGTTCTCTTCACTGGGCCAACACCTACCTCTGCTGCCATATTGACTAATAATAGCTGTAGCTTTTATCCATCTACTGAAAGTTACCTTCAGCTAATGGGGACCACTTGGCTAAGAGGTTATACTCCATGCAAGCATAGCCAAGAGCCAATGATGCAGGGATGTGTGAGAACATCCTGGGAAAAGGCTGCTTGTTCTAACAGCAACAACCCACACTTATCTTCATGGTACCAAGACAGACACTGTCTGTCTCTTTTGGCTTCCTATATTATGGTGACCAATAACCCAATGAAGATGCCTTTTTACCATATTCTAGTATTCTCATAGCTCCAAAAAAAGTCTATTTAACATTTTACTAGAGTGGTGAGTTAGCAGATATCATGCCATTATATGAAGACATAGAATGAGCACCATTAATATGAAGGCAACACAGTCCTAAGACAGTGTTTCTGTGGTTGAGGAAGTTAATCTTTGTGACTACAGATGATAGTTAATCTTAATTGGCAACATGATTGACTTGGAGATGTGCCTGGGAAATTAGTAAACTACATGGAGTTTGTCTGTGGGAGTGCTTCCCAAGTGGATTAACTGAAAAAGGGGTGTCTACCTACATGTGGGGACTGGAAGAAATATAAAAGTAGAGGAAAGGAGAAAGCCAATCCATGCAGGCATAATAGTGTGCGTTCTCTCTCTCTCATATGTATGTATGTATGTATGTATGTATGTATGTATGTATGCATGCATGTACAGATACAGATACAGATACAGATACAGATACAGATACAGATACAGATGTAGATTCTGATTGGCAGATTGGAGTAATGCATGTTAGCCAGGAGCCCTGACACTCTCATACCGAGAGACATTGAATCTCATGTCCAGGTCATCTCTGTGCTCTCTTATTTGTATTTTAGAGACTCATAGCAATTTGAAGCCAGGGTCCTGTATGCCCTTAGTTACAATATGGTATCAAGAAAGATTCCCTTACCCCTGGGTCTGTAGAGCACACACTTTCAGATCAAAACAGCAAGGGCCTTGGAGATGGCTCAGTGTTCACATGAAGTGTAAGCGTGGAGGCCTGAGCTTGATCTCTAGAAGCCCTGTACAAAGAGCTGTGCAGTAGTGTGTGCCTGTGAGCCCAGCACTGGAGAGGGGGAGGCAAGTGGATCCCTGGGAAGCCAGCCACATACATACAAACCTACTTGGCAAGTTCTAGGCTAGTGAGAGATCCTGTTTCAAAAACTCAGTTCCTAAAGAAAGACAGCGAAGGTCATCCTGTTTTCCACATGCACTTACATGCAGATGTACACAAACACACACACATACACATACACAACACATTCACACACATTTACACACATATACACACACATACACAACACATTCACACACATGCACACACATACACAATACATTCCCACACATATACACACCTACACACACACCTACACACATACACACAACACATTCACACACATACACACATACACATACATACACACATAAATACATATACACATACACACATACATACATACATATATACATACACAAATACAAACACAGATACACACCTATACACACATTATATACAACACATACATACATACACATACATACACACATACATACACATATACACAAAACACATAGGCACACATATACACACATACACACATATATACACACATGCACAACACACACCTACACACATATACACACACCTAAACACACATACACACACACACCTACACAAACCTACACAGATACACATACACACAGATACACATACATACATACACATACATACACATATATACACATACATATATATGTAGACACACACATACATACACACATATGCACACATACACACATACACACACATAATACATACACACACATATACACACACATACACACACATACACACACACACACACACACACACACACATATACACTGCACCCGGAAAAGGGGTGGGTGGGACATCTCACAGCATGGATCATTAGAGTATGTTAGGAGGTATTGTATTTGCTTCATGCTTTTAAATTTCATTTAAATTCCATGTACATTTGCTGAACACTTAGCAAATGCTCGGTCCCACACTAAGCCTAGGGGCGATTGTAAAGATGAAGATGTTGCCTGGCCTTTGTTCCTGTGAAGGGGCCTAACGTACAAACACTGAGTAGTAGAATTAGGGCTAATCAGTCACATAGCCCTGGGAGCATAGAAAGACAATTGGTTAATTCTGCCTGCGAGGTATGTGTAGATGATGCTGAGAGACGAACGCGTTGCATGGCCAAGAAAAGACACTGGATTTGTTTGTCATTTGTACTTGTGCAAGTTTGTCAGCATGGCCCAGACCAGAGTCACCTGGAAAAAGAGAACCTAAATTAAGGAAGTGCCTCCATCAGATTGTCCTGTGGGGCATTTTCTTGGTTAATGATGGATGTGGGAGGGAACCAGGCCAATTGTAGGCAGTGCCACTCTGGGCAGATGATCCTGGCTTCTGTAAGGAACAAGTTAAGCAAGCAATGGGATGCAAGTAAGCAGCACCCCTCAGTGGTCTCTGCTTCTGCTCCTGCGTTAAGATTCCTTCTTCAGTCCCTTTGCCTTGACTTCCCTTCACGATGGGGTATGAAGGGGAAGTGTGAATCAAACAAATGGCTGCCTCCCCAAGTTGCTTTTGATAAGTATTTTTACCATAGTGATGGAGAAGCAAATTAGGATACCTCTGTAGGGTATAGTAGAAAAAATGCAATATCTCCTATTTCTTTACAATAGAATTCTATTTCGGTGTTAGCACACATAGGCACCCTTCCCCACCCACTTCTCTCCCCGCCCAAGACATAGCTAAAGTCATACAACTTCAGCATCCTGTTTTTTTACTGGTGGTCTGTATTATCACACGGCAAACACTCAGACTACACAGGTCCTGATGAGATTTCCTGGTAAGGGCTGCTGAATTAAACTGCTTCCATATGACAGGCGCCGTGGAACAGACCCAGGCTGGGTTTGTGCAGAGGAGAAGGTATAGTTTCTCCCATTAGAATGATTTATAAAACCTGTCACTCTCACGTCTGCAGGTTCATTTTAAAGGGATTTGGTAGGATTCTGTTTGTTATCGTGGAAGGAAGAGAATAATATTGCCCCAGTTTTCACTTCGGAGAGTAACGGAAAATGACAGCCCAGAGGCATGTTGGAGCGGTGACAGCAGGAGGGTCTACTGGGAAACAAGGAAGAGGGAGAGTGGCTCCCACTGAACACCTGCATGGTCCCCAGCACAGTTTGGAGCGTGTCTTTCGTACTGTTCCACTCATCCCGCAAGATAAAATGAAACCATAGCACAAAAGTGGGCTGGCACGCGCTTTACTGATGTTAGGACTAATTACCGTTTTCTTTTTGTCCCAGGGAAAAATTCATTAGAGACCGTTTCTCGATTGCTGCGACCATATGCTGATTTGGTCCCACACAGTGGGTCTGTTTTCTTTTACCTGTATATTTGAAGTGGGAAGGAGGGAGGCAAGAAGCAGGTGGGTGGATTCATGGGAAGGGAGTGTGTGCCTGAACGGATTAGAATTTTGTTATCAGTTCCTACTTTGGATTGCAACTCCTGGTTTGCTGCACGCTGGTCCAGGAACCATGGGAAGAGGGTCTCCATTTTCTTTCTGCTCCTCCCCAACACCTTCTCTGGTGATAAAGAACTAAGGATGTGGGACTGGCTTGCCTCTCTGGAAAAGGAAAGGAAAGTGATCTAATGTCCTTTTTATTCCTTCCCAGTCTTCACCCTTATTTTTATAAGCATATATTGATTGTACATAATAATGAGTTTCATTGTGATATTTAACTTTTTTAAAGGACATTTTATTTTTGTCATTTTTAGCATTTTAATTTATGTGTATGGTTGTGGGTATAGGTTTGTGTATATCTGAGTGCAGTGCCTGCAGAGGCCAGAAGAGGGCATCAGATTCCCCTGGATCTGGAGTGACAGGTGGTTGTGAGCCATCTTATGTGGTTGCAGAGGAACAAACTCTGGTCCTCTTCCAACGGGTCACACACTCTGGACCACTGAGTCTCCTCCCCAGCTCTTCATTTTTATGCACATATGTAATATGTTTTGACCTCTCTCATGGTCCTTTTTCTACTTGCTTCCCATTCAGGTTGACATCATCCTACCTAGCTGGTCCCCTTCTACTTTAACGTTGTCCCTCCAGCCCCCAATAATAACACTTGCATGACTGTTGTGTTCGTGTGTGTGTGTTCGTGTGTGTGTGTGTGTGTGTGTGTGTGTGTGTGTGCCAATGAGTTTTATCAGGTTTGGATATAGGGGCATGGATGAAGGGTTACTTATAGAGGCATGGACATTTTATCAATAACTACACCACCGAAGAAAATGTCTCTCCATGCCCTCATTACAGTAGCTGCTTGCACATCCTCAGGGAGAGGTGGGCCCTCCTGGGCCTTTCCTTCCTTCCTGACAGAATGTTGACAGGGCCACCTGTGCAAGTTTTCTGTCAGCTCTGTTTTACCCTGATCTAGGCATTTAAAAGATGCAGCTCTTTAATTTTGGACACGTTGAGACCAATTATTGTATCCAATTCCGTTAGCTATTCTGGCCCTATTAGACCTCTGTGGACCTCAGCATCTGTGTGTGGAAAGATCAGCTGTTTCAGAGATGGTCAGTATAAGGTGCTCTCACCCAAGTGACCCATCGTCAGGATTCCACCTTAAAATAGGGCAGCTGAATCACTTTCTGGCCACAGGAGCAAATGGCTGGCTTGCTACATTTTGTTCCCCGAGGAGGATTTGATTGGATGTGAGTCACTGTGTCCTTTGTCATATTCTTCCCCAGAGCAAAAGCCAAAGATGGCACTGAAGATTGTGCATAATAAAGACTTAGAGGAGTTCTGAGGGCAGAGGTGGATTAAAGCTACTCCTTACCTTGAATATCTTCCTGCATTTATAGCCAGGCCCCAAGCATGCTGTGAAGATGCATGCTGCCCTTGCTAAGACCCAAGCCTTGCCTCTCCCTGCAGTCCACTTTGGACAGCCATTACTGCTGCCTTCTCTGTTGTATTCCCCCAGACTTGCAGCAGGTTCATGCTCCCTTCTCCCATCCTGCTGCCGTAACTTCCTCATCTGTGACATTTTCATTTTGTGCTCCAATCCTCTTCCTTGTCTTTCTTTTTCAACTGCTCCCTACCCATTCTCCAAGTTAAGTGGTCTTGGACAATGTGTCTAACCTTAGGAATCTTAGCTGCTGATCTCCACACAAATACACAGTAAGTTCGGTGTGGTGCTTAATACAGTGGCTCGAAACAGCTCTCATTTCCGCATCCCAATTCAGCCTCTATCAATGATATCTGGGGAAAAGGCTTTTGCAGACATTATCATAAGGAAATTATCCTGGGTGACACAGGTGTGTCCAACTCAAGGGGAGACAAGTGTTCCTACAATGAACATGCAAATGAGTTCAGTCTCAGGGGAAAATGCAGTTCAGGACAGAGGCAGAGATTGTATTGATGTGGCCACAGGTGAAGGAATCCAGAGTCCACCAGAAGCAATAAAAAGCCTACAAGAGTTTTTCTCTAGACTAGATCCCCTAAGAGACTGGTCTCAGTGGGCTTGACTCCCTTACTGTGGAATTCTGGGATCTAGAACTAAAGAGCTCTATCTCTTGTGTTTGCAACTATCGTGATGACTTACATTGACTGTCAACTTGATAGGGTCTAGAGTTGTCTAGGAGATGAGCCTCTGGGCGTGGCTGTGAGGGATGACTGTGATAAGGTTAACTGAGGTGAGATCCACCCTAAAGTGGGTGGCATCTTCTTATGGGTAGGGGTCCTGGGCTGCAGAAAGCTGGGAGAGCTAGGCAAACACAAACATCATTCCTCTGTTTCTTGGCTGTAGATGCAACATGAACAGCTGCCTCACCCTCCTGCTGCCCTGGCTCTCCAGCCACTATGGATTGTCATTGTAACTGTGAGCCAAAATACAGCTTTTTCCCTGAGATGCTTTTGTTAGCTATTGAGTACAGCAATGGGAGAAACTAAACATAACTACTGGCTTTGTAGTACATTGTTACAGAACTAAATCTTTATTAACTTTGTTGTAATAATACTTAATTATTATGCTACGTGGCTTCCTGTCTATTCCAGGCAAGCACAGGTTCTCCTAGGGTGGGAATTATTTCTTGCTTTCCTGAACTGCCACTTCTGGGTTTGACTGAGTCTTAGAAATGAATATGCTTTGTCAATGCTGAGAATATATTTCTCATTTATCCTCTTAATTATTCCTGTAGAGTCGAGATTTCTGTCCGTCAAGAGGAAGTCAGAGAAATACAGGAGGACCTGGATGCAGAATCCCCTGCCTGAGTTTTAAGAATTAATGCTCCAAAGTTTTGCTCTTTTTTTCATCTATTATGTGTCTCAAAGAGCCAGGAGAGGGTGAATGTCTAATTTAGATCAGAGGCCAGGGCATTGCTCTCATTTTTCTTCAGTCTTCAATTAGCATCTCTCAGGTGTCTTCTCTGTGCAGAGTCAGGGCTCTCTTGACTCCACATTTCAGCACCTTTACTGATGAGGAACTGATTCCAGTGACTCACATCTGCTGCTAGTGTGGCAGAATTGTGCCCAGAGTCCTCTGTGGACATTCATGTCAGGATAAAGCAAATCAGTCTTACAACTGTATGTGCAAGGCACATGCACAAGAGGAGAGGGCAGATCGCTTTATTAAGATGTTTGCTTAATGGAAGTAGGGTTTTCCAGAGTTCTGTGAACAGTTCATGCATGCAGCATGCATCCAGATGTTGTCCAGAGTTGGATCAGTGATACCCACGATGGTGACTAAGTGGGAAGAGAAAAAGAGGGGGAAAGAGACTGTAAGTCAAAAGAACAGCCACAGCAATACCACAGACATCTTCAGGGCCAGTCCTGGAATGAAGAATGATGCCGTCACTATGCTGGGTAGAAATGATATCTCTCATATCCTTTGGTTATTGCGTTGTAATAAAGAAAATGGACCTGTGCTATGTCACCTCAGTCTATGGGGGAAACAGACCTATAATGGAAACAGGCAAGTGTTAAAGAAAACTCAAATCTAGTTATTAAGGGCAACATAGAGCCCTGGCAGCCAGATGACCCATATAGGTGTGTGCTCTGCAGTGGTGGGAGGTTGACATTGGTGGCTCTTTTTTTTTTTAAATTAAGAATTCTAGATTTTCTCAACGTGAAGAAAGTAGAAGAGAACAGAAGAAGAAGAGGGATTTACATCTATTTGAAATCTTAGACCTTCTGTCGATGTTATTTCATCTCAGGCCTCAACAAGCCTAGAGAATCTGCTAGCATTGTCTGATTTTACAGACAAGAAGGAGACCTTGGAAAGACTAGAGAACTTCCTGAAGGCCATGCAGGCATCACATAGTGTAGTGGAGTCTAACCATGTCTGTCTGCATCCCAAGTCTAAAAATACACTGAAATTTCCCCATCCAAATAGTTCCCTGCAACCTTACTGTGCTGGGTCTGGGCGAGGTTATTCATACACCTTCTTTACTAAAATCTACTGCTTCGTGTACACACTGGTATATTTGTAAGCTGTCATACAACAAGATTCAGTGCATGTGCTGAGGCATAACCCTTGTCAACTACAAGCTTGAATGTGTTAAGGACTAGGGTGGGGTTTGACTGTTATTGTTGATTTTTTTCTGGTTGAGGACCCAGCACTAATCTCCAGGTAGGATAGGGATCAGTAACAGCTGTCTTAAGCTGTAACGCTATCTCTGTCTCTGTCTCTCTGTGTGTGTCTCTATCTCTGTCTCTGTGTCTCTGTCTATCTCTATCACACACACACACACACACACACACACACACACACACACACACACGCATGGATGAGTTAACTGAAATAGTTCATCATGATGTTCTATTTGTCACTTGTCAAGGAAATCAATATTGTCTAGACTTGTTGTATTGCCAGGACCTATAATGGACAATCAGAGTCAAAAGAAGGTTAGCTATGGAGCAGGATCGGAAACAGACATATGGATGGACTTGGGACTCTGGTGATGGTGACTTTAGGAACTTGTCTCTACCAGGGAGGGTTTGGGAGCCCCGTGACTCTAAGGTAGGTCCCATGTATACAAAATAGGGCTGTGAGGTGTGTGTGTGTGTGTGTGTGTGTGTGTGTGTGTGTGACCTCATGACTTTAATTAAGATTGTTCCCATTGGCATGGGCAAGAGGTTCTTTAGAGTAGTGCAGACAACTTATCAATGGCTACATCACTGAAGAAAATGTGTCTTGCCCCCTTGCAAATGTTAATTGTGTAAGGATCCTTCTGGAGGGGTAGGGCGTTTTGAGTTACTCCCAAGTAGTGGCATTTTGAGGGTTAAGTAAGATGCAGAGCCTTGCAATATCCTGTAGTGCCTGAGTATCTTGCACAAAGGTGTGAATGAGTAGCATCCATTACAGGTACCAAGGAGGAAGGAGAGACAATGACATCCTCAGCAACAGCACAGACACCTTCAAGGCCAGGAGCAAACAGAAATGGGCTGTCAATATGATGGCTGGAAATGATCATCCTCTCGCATCCTTTGGCCATTAGGTTGTTTCGTTCACTCAAACATTTATCAAGGAACAAACATTTCGTGTGGGGAATGGAGACAAATGAGGAACAATCTTTCCCTGCAGGGCTTGAGAGTCTGGTTGGGGAGACAGATGTCAACATGTAATTGCTTTGTAGGTTGCTGGATGCCTCCTCAGACAAGAGGGAGGCACAGTCCTGGTGATACTATGCATTCCATGAGTACAGGGCCATCTGTGTTTGTATGCAGTTCTTTCTCTTCTGCTCACAGGGAAAGCCCCACCCATCTTCCGAGAGTGTCGGTTGGATTAATACATGCTGGAGGGGAGAGCTGATGCATCTGTAGGGATGCTCAGAGAAATCATCTTTGAGATGAAATGTTTAAGCTGACATATTTGATTCTGGGATGTTGAGTAGGGGTGGACGGTTGGGGTGTGTGTGCGCGTGTGCATGCATGTGCATGTGTTGATGGAGGTTGTAGAGAGAGAGAGATACCAAACCATAGAGTGATAGAACAAACTGTATAAAAAGAACAGGGCTGCAGCATTAGACATCTGAGATGAAGAAACAGTCAGGAGTGATTAGAAAACAAAAGTCCCTGGGAAGGAGGTGCAGATGTCCTACAATGGCCGATTAAAATACAGGCCACTACTACTGGTTGACAAATCTCTTCATTCCAGAGAGATCTACTGGGTTTCACAAGTCAAGTCGGTCAGCACACTTTGGTGAGAGCCCACTCAGCATGTCGGGCAATGACTTCTCAGTCTTACGGAGTTTGCATCTTCTTGGGGGTGGACAACAAAACCTCCGAGTGCAATGCATGAGTAATGTGTTCAGTTGCCACTAGTAACAGGGAGATGCAAGTTCTGAAAGCGGGTATAGAACACAAGGCAGGAGATATAGGGAGGAGGAACATACATGGAGGCTGATGGCTCTCTTCCCCACAGGCTTATGGTCCGGGAAGCCACACTGCACACCCTCCTGTGACTCTTTACCTGAATTTCCTCCATCTGAAGTCAGATGTCTGGGGCTTACTATGATTGCCTTTGAGACTTTGCAAGGTTCTCTGGGATTCATTTGCTTTCATATATAATGTGTGTGCATAGTCATCATTTTACCCACTAAGAAATATTTGGGGCTGGGACAGTAATTCAGGTGGTGTTATAATTTGAATATGAAATGTCCCCTATGGCCCCAAGGGTTCATGTATTTGAACACTTGGTCCCCAGCTAGTGGCTCTGTTTGGGAAGCAGGTGGAACCTGTAGCATGTGGAGCCTCTGAGGAGCAAGAGGTTCACCAGTAGAGGGCCTCGAGGCTTCATAACTGCACATTGTTTCTTTTCATTTTGTGCTTTCCGAGTGGGGATGAACTGTGACCCGCCAGCTTTCTGCATCTGCCACTATGCCATTCCTGTTACCATGGGAACACCCTACTGGTTGCTATGTCTTTGCCACCATGACTGACGGACTCTTCCTCGGGAACCAAGGCCAAAATAAACTCTTTGTCCCTTTAGTTCTTTCTGTGAGTTTTATTACAGTAGCAGAGAAAGAAATCAAGGCAGTCTCTAAAGGCTGCCCCAGGTAAGCATGCTGCCTTGGGTGGGCCCCCCCCCAGAACCCATGAAAGATGACTGGCATGGTGCTGCATGAGTTCACATACTTGAAAATTCAGCACTGGGAAATCACAGGCAGATGGATCACTGGGATCATTGGTTAGTCAGCCTAGCCAAAGGGATGAGCCATAGGCCAGTGAGAGGCTGCTTCAGAACAGAACAGAACAGAACAGAACAGAACAGAACAGAACAGAACAGAACAGAACAGAACAGAACAGAACAGAACAACAGAACAGAACAGAACAGAACAGAACAGAGCAGAGCAGAGCAGAGCAGAGCAGAGCAGAGCAGAACAGAACAGAACAGAGACCTCCAAAAAAGTAGACAGCACCTGGGGAGCAACACCCGAGATCTCAGATTGACTTTTGACCTCTACACACACATACACACACA
>NC_034599.1:106430864-106439139 GCF_900095145.1 Mus pahari | reverse complement strand
ACACACACACACACACACACACCAACCACTGATTTATTACTAACTATGATTTACCCACATTGTGGAATGATATGGCAGAACTCATGAACATGTCTGTCAAATGCTACAACAGCTTAGCAGAAGAAAGACTTTTCATATTCCTTAAAAAATGGGTGATGTTTGTTTATTCTGTTTCCTGTTTGGGGCACACAAAAGCACTGTCTGTTGTCTCTAGAGAGTTCACTAGGGACTGGCTTTGGGAGAGGGTCCAGCCCCATGCCCCTTGCTTGTTAGAGTTGCTGTAGTATTTAATCTTTATCTGAAGGAAGGAATGAATAACGAGGCTGAGTTTTAAAACATTAATCACTTTAAATCCTTTTGGGCCTAAGTCGCTCTAAATAACTAAAGGAACGTCATAATTAGATTTGGGATCTTTTCTCCTCGGTTGTATAGCAAGAAGTGCCAGGTCATTAGGTGGAAGCGGGAGTCACATGTTCTTTCTTTGTCAGGCAGAATGGATTCTGAGTCTTCTTTTCATGGTGACTGGCAGGGATGCCAAGCGAGTCAGCTCTTTATGTTCTTCAGGGGACTGCTGCTGTCCAGCCACACTTTCTTGTTCTTCGGGTTCTCAAATACCACAGCAGAGCACCCCACTCCCATCCCCCATCTCTAAACATTTTGTCATGAGAAAGAAGGCTGAGGGTCCAGACTCTGGGTTTCACACCTCCCTGCCTCCTACTTCTCTGTCAGCCTTTCTTATGTTTCCCACCTCTTCCTCCATTGGTCCTATTGGTCCCTCTCGTCGCCTACTCACATGCAAATGCTCAAGTTATTCTATATTACAGATGTAGAAGCCTGTCAATCATCAATGTCATTCCTTCCTCTAGCATCCTTTTTCTTCCTTGTCTTTTGGGACTTTGTGACAGTATTGGCGCTCTCTCTCTCTCTCTCTCTCTCTCTCTCTCTCTCTCTCTCTCTTCCTCTCTCTTCCTCCTTCCCTCCATCTTCTATTCACTTTATAATCTGTGTTTATCAACATTTTCCACTTTAACCACACCCAAGTCCACACACCATGGTTCTTCCAATCAATAGGCATTGCCATTTTCTCTCTGGGTAGCATTTCACACTGCTTGTCAGTTTGTCTTCATTTGGCCAATGTTTACATGCCCACCTCTTTGTCTTCTGCTTCCCCCAGTGTTTCCTCTCCCGAGGGTGCTCATTCATCGTGCTATTCTATCTGCCACATAGAAGAACGTACTCACACACTGTAGGGACCAGGAGCTAAATATCTTCCTATACTCATTACTGTGCTGATTACTTTTGAATCTATACGCAGAGGTCAAGATTATGTTGGCTGGAGAAAAGTCACATCCAAGCAAACCCCGCCTCTGCCAGTCCCTAGCTGTGGGAGCTAAAGCTAGTTGTCCAGCCTCTCTGGCTTCAATGTCTTCATCATTAGTAAAATGGGAATTCATATATGTCTTACATGGTCTTTGACACTATTAAATGGCCTAATGAATATAATCTGTTTTGTATACTCTTCCAAGTGCTGCATAACTGTTAATTGTCAGAAAAGAGTGTATCTGTTAGTAGAGACAACTCTGATGTACCAACATCTATACTTTGGCAGTGTAATATACTGTACCTATTTTTTTTTTAACTATGAAAAGTTTAGGGTTATTATGGAAGGGACAGATTTTGAGTCCTGAAATTACTTATGCTTCCAACCCTCTCTAGGAACCCTGACTTCTCTTATTTTGTGATATGTAAATATTAATAGAAGAAATGAAATATCTTTTTTTAAGAAAAGCATCTAGGGATGAGCTCTGAGAATTGTCCAAACTGTGTCCCACTCAGACAGAAGAGAAGACAGGAAAACCTGGCTCATAATCCTCCAAAGACTTGTTGAAGAAGTGGGAAGACAGTTCCCATGGCTGTCCCCGGCTTTGTTCATGACAAAGACAAACCAAGTTGGTGTAACGTTCCCATGACCACAGCACCCCTTTTCAAGCAGAAAAGCCATTCAGCTCTTGATTGCCTGTGAAGAGAAACATCTAGGGGAAGTGGGAGCTCAACACAGGGATACCATTGTTGACATACAGGCAGTCATTTAATCCGATAAACTGAGTGGATGCAGATAGGGTAAGAGGACTAATGAGCATGCTTGGGAGAGGAAACACTGGGGGGAGCAGAAGACAAGAAGGTGGGTATGTAACCAGTGGCCAAATGAAGAGAAAACTTACAAGCAGTGTGAAATGCTACCCAGAGAGAAAATGGCAGTGCCCATTGATTGGAAGAACTATGGTGGAAGGTCTCTTTTGGGTGTGGTTAAAGGGGAAAAATGTTGCTAAACACAGATCATAAAGGAGTTCGTCATTCTGTGTGGATGCTGATAAAAGTAGGACTAGAGGTGAGAGCCTGTCCAAAATTGTCTTACTGAGTCCAGGTGACAATGGGGCCCTTAGAAGTGAATGCTAGTGTAGAGAAGAGAAAAGAAATGTGCTCTTTAGGACTCAAGGAGTCAACCCAACTTTGCTGTCTGACGATGTAAGAAGGCTTGAGCCAAGAAACACATGTGTGATCTTGTGAAACTGTAGAGGCAGGGAAGCACTCTCTCCCGGGCCCTCAGCAGCACTGCCTGGCTGGCACTGGGATTTCATCTGGGCCCACACAACACTGAGCCAGAAAAAGTGAATTTGTATTGTCTGAAGCCAGTGAGGTTTTGGTAACTTGCTAAACCATATTGTGCTGGTTAATATTTAGCATCCATTTGATTAGATTTAGAATCACCTCTGCATTTTTCTGTGAAGACGTTTCCATAACTGGGAAGAGAAGACGTAGTCTAAGCATGGGTAGTTATGTCCTATAGGCTGAGGTCCTAGAATTAGTAAAAAAAAAAAAAAGGAAAGAGGCTTATCATCTTTCTGCTTCTTCATCATGGATGCTGTGTGACTGGCCACCTCGTGTTCCTGCCTCCAAGTCTTCACTCCCATGGTGGACTGTGCCCTTGAATTCCGAGCCAAAACAAACTTCTTTTTTTCTAAGTTGTCCTTGGTCACAGCAGTGAGAAAAACCACTAATACAATCAGCAATTAAAAAGTAACGTAGACTGTGTGATAGAGAAATATCCTGGGATAGAGAAATATTCTTTCATCCTGAGAGGCCTTCAGCTCTGTAGTAGTTTTTGAGAAGCAAATTTGTCACCACGTAATCCTGCTCAGCCAGTAGACTATCAATACACATTAAGCCTGATCCATTGTTGATTTTCAGAGCTGTAGTCTGTGGAATCTTAGGGCTATAACTACTGAAGTTTTGTTTGTTCACTCCACGACAGAAATACATTTAAGTTGATGTCTAGGTGCAGAGGCCACATGGCAAGTCACCACAGAAAGAAGCCCGGGGCTTGGGGGACTGCTCAGTCAGTAAAGTACTTTCACACAAGCATGGGTTCTTGAGTTCAAATCCCTAGTACTAATGTAAAGATCTGGTTTTGGTGGTGTGTACCTGCAGTACCGTCTCTGGGTAGGTAGAGATGGGGAGGTTCCCAGTGTTTGTTGGCCAGCTAATCAAGATGAATCAGTGCTCTCCAAGTTCAATGTGAGACCCTTGCTCAAAACAAAAACAAAAACAAAAACAAAAACAAAGAAACATAAGGTGGAGAGCAATTAAGGAAAGCACCCAGCATCAACTTCTATCCTCCACAGTATGTATGTACATGTGTGTGTGCATGAGCTCAGACACACACATACACACACACACACACTACAATACACTACACACCACACACACACATAACACATACACCACACACATACACTACACCACACACATATACTACATACCACACATACAGTAAACACCACACACACACACACACACACACTACACACCTCACATGCACACCACAGTTTACACACACTATACCACCACACACATACCACACATACACACGTACCACACACATACACTACACACCACACACAAACACCACACATATACAACATACCACACACACACATACCACACACCACACACACACACATACCAGACAATTCATACACACTACACCATACACACATGCCACATATAGCACACACACACACACACACACACACACACACACACACACACACACCACATACATTCACCATACAACAGCAGCAGCAGCCTATAACAAAACAGTTCTGTCTGCCCCGGTAGCAAAGGCACAGCTGTAGAGACAGAATCTATTCTGGCTCTGTTATTTGCTACCAGAAGCGACTTGGATGAAGTTAAAAACTGTAAGACCTCTAAAACTTCTGATTCTTTTCAACACGAGGAAAAATAAAAAATATGCAACAGAATCATTGTGAGAAAAGGCACAAATCAGATACTGTCTCTCAAGGATGTAGCTCCCAGATGGGCTTGCACACGTGGTAAAAGAAGACAATGAGACCTGGTGTGATGTGAAGCACACGGGTATTTATTCTCAGAGTCACATGCACACTGTCTGGGAGACCGTCAGCATCCCCTGCAATTCTTCTCTTACACCACACACCGGATCTTTGTGTCTGGTTGATTTACACTTGATGGTAGGAATAAGTGGTCGTGGCAGAGAATATCCTGGGGTCCAGAGGCCTCCGGGAATCACGGAACCTCTGGGTTTTTAGGTACCCTGCTTCTGTAGCAGGATGTATGGTTCACACACTGACTGATACCATACTTTCTCATATCCCTCATCTAATTCTCTCCGCAAAAGTACCAAGTGGAGGTTGCACTGATTTACATAGATGGTGATTGGCAAAGGCGGTTCATGCTGTACTCCCGGCTGTGGCCTGCCTGTGAAATAAAGATGGGAAATCTAAGGCCTTTCCTTTTGCCTTTTCTGGGGCAGTGTTAGGTTTGTGCCTGTAGTCAAGATTCAGGTTCTGTATTAACTGGCTTTCCTAACAGAAGCAACATGAGGAAGGGGAGCAGTGTCTGGGCTAACTGTTGCTAACCTTTTCAGGGGATGCTAGGCCACTATGGTGACAGAGGAGCATGGGACAAGAGTTTCTCCATTAGGACCAGGAAGCAGAGGAAGAGACCAGAGGCAGGGCCAGGCCCTCACTGTCAATTTCCTGCCCTCAGGTCCTCCCAAAACAACACCAAGGCCTGGGGCCATGTTCCCAAATATGAGGCTATTTTGGTTATTTCAAATTGAGGTCCTTGGCAAGACTCCTCCCTTGCCAGAGTAGTAGGGACAGCCATGAGGGGATGTTTCTTTATGCTGTGCCAGTGGTGTCTCTACTTCACACTCTCTGTGTGACATAAGGGAGCTCAGAGTCCCAGCTCTGGAATGTCCATGAGCAATGAACACCTCTGAGGACTAGGCAAAGATCTTTGCCCCTTAGGAATCTTGTGTCTCTTCTCCGCTCATGGTAGAATAGCCCACAGGCACAATGTACTTTTGCCGTCATGAGTCACATGAGAAGCACTTAGACAACCGTATTGTATTCTTCCCAGTAATAAGACTGACCCCGCAAAAGGAAAGTTTGTGATGAGCTGGTGGTATTTGTTGAGTGATCTGGAATCCAATGTAAAGGATACATTGTAAACATTATGCATATTTACTTTATTTAATCCCATTATTTACAAATTGGAGTCATTTGATGAGTGTTTCCCTGTACTGAGTCGTCACAGTATGTAAAGAGAAGGAAATGCAACCATGCCCTGAAAGTGTTAGCCTACTTCTCAGTAGGCAGGGAATTAGGTCGGCCACATAAAATTGCTATTATCTAATGACTTTTTTAATCTTTAAAAATATATAGATTTTTCATGCAATTTTATATGGTATCTGTAAGAGAGAACCAAGGCAGGGAAGCAGCCACACCTATGTAGCTCAAGTTTTGTGGGTATTTAATTCACCAAATAATGTATCATTGAGTCAGAAACCAGGGCCATTTTTCATTTTGAAGTGAATGAACTGAGTTTAGAAAAAGCTAGTTCTGTTTTGTGACAAATGTCAGACGCAGAGCTTCACACTGCTCTGCCCTTCCTCACATTATCAGACAAATCTCATCTCAGCTTAACTATTCATAAGGCAGGCACAAAGAGGTAGAAGAGAGCAATGAAATGCTTGCTGTGCAACATGAGGACCAGAGTTGCATGCCCAGATCTACATTAAAAATCTGGGTGTGGTGGCACAAACCTGTAAGCCGAGTCAATGCTATGGAAGCAGAGAGAAGCTGAACGCTGGGGCTCCCAGACCAGACAGCCATATCTCAATAAAATGAGCTCCAGGCTAATGAGGACTCTGTTTCAAAAAGTGAGGTGGGCAGTGCCTGAGGTTGTCCTCTGGTGTCCACATGCGCAAGCACCACCCCCAGCTGTACCCACATATACACAGCCATGTACAAGCACACAGACAGATGGGGAGGGGGATCCAATTACCTTCCCCATCATTTTAAAAGTTAGATTCAACTTCATTATAAAATGAAACCAATTTAAATAGCTCACATACATTCTCAGAAATCTAAAATTAATTAAGATAGGAGAAAAATATGTATGGGGAAAATTAATATTGTGCTTTTAGAAAAAAAATATGTATATAGTATATACACACAAACCTGATTTTATTTCTTTGGCTAGAGGAGGACTTATTCACAAGGCTAATGGGGGTGAAAAAAGTCACAGGCTTCTCTGCAGAGAACAGGGTTTCTAACAATAGCAAATGGGCCGGTCGATAGCAAATCCATTTTAAAGCGCTCACTCATGGAGAATATCAATATCTTACTCGGTCAGTGCTCCTGTGAGATAAACAGGCACCTGGCCCTTCTGTGAGAAAAAGCACATACAACAGTGAGGCTCATGTTGCTAAACAATTAATTGGATTATTATTGAGGCTTAATGGATCTGTTCAATATATTCATGGGAAACTGTCAGGAGGCTTAGGCTAGCCATTTCCTTGGAGGGACCATCAAAATAAATGGCAGGATGCAGGAGTTTTACATGGTCATGTGTAAAAATAGCATCCCGTAGACGTGTTTATGCTACACATAGGACCCATCTGAGAGCCTCTGACTGGATCTTTGGCTTAGAGACATAAAGGTAGACCTGGTATCCAGCTGTCCCTGGGACTATGAGACAGTACTTAAGTTGTAAATGATGGCATCCAGACTGCTTGACTCTTGTTGATATGTAAACCATTTATAGTTCAAGATTTATGTCAGAGAGATGAGGAAGAGCCTGTGCTGTATGGCTGGTCACCCTAGTCACTGCAAAAGGTATGGGTACAGCCTTCACAGAAAAGAATGAAGGAAAGTGTCATGTTTGTCTTACCTTCACAGGGTAGTCTGCCCCAGATATACAGAGCTCAAAAGTTGGCAAGTGAATTATTTCTTATGCTGAGAAACACCAAATGGATGCAGAGAGGACAAAAGACAAGGTCTGGAAAAGCTATTGTCTATAGAGTTTGTAATTAGTCACTTCACTGTCCCTCAAGGCAACCCAGTAAGCGACACTCTCCCCGGAGGCAGAGGCAATGCGATGTCTTTCTTTTTAAAGGTTAATTTTATATGTTTAACTATGTGTGTATGAAGTATAGGTGTGTGAGTGAGTGAAAGTGCCCCCTCCAAAGTCAGAAGGCTGGATCTCCCTGAAACTAGAGTTAGAATCTGTTGTGAGCAGCCCAAAGTGGGTGGTGGGGACCAAACTTATGTTCTCTGCAAGAACAAACACACTCTTAGCTACTGAGCCATCTCTCCAGCTCTGGAAATGCTGTCCTTCAGAATCCTGGGAAAATGAAAGGGGACAATATGATCAAAGCCTTTTGAATCTAATCCCTTTTATTTCATAGTTACGATATAGGTCATGGTTAGCTCACTGTTTAAAGGGTTCACTCTAGGAAGGGCAAACCTCCATTAGAAAAGCCATTCCTCGGAGCTGGGGAGATGGCTCAGTTGTTAAGAGCACTGCCAGCTCTTCCATAGGCCTTGAGTTCAATTCCAGCAACCACATGGTGGTTCACAACCATCGGATCTAATGTCCTCTTCTGTCATGCAGGCATACATGTAGAAAGAGCACCCATACATATAAAATTGTGTAAATAAATAATTCTTTAAAAAGAAAAGCCATTCATTTGTCCACATGCATTAGCAAACCTGTTCTCAAGCGGAGTTGTCAGATTCCAGGGTATAGTGTGGAATTTCAGCTATGGATGGGGTTGTTTGTTTGTTAGAAGGTCTCAAGGTATCATCTCTCTCTCTCTCCACACACACACACACACACACACACACACACACACACACACACACACACACACACACACACACACACA
>NC_034599.1:106423569-106430744 GCF_900095145.1 Mus pahari | reverse complement strand
GAGAGAGAGAGAGAGAGAGAGAGAGAGAGAGAGAGAGAGAGAGAGAGAGAGAGAGATTATTAATACTATGCTGGACGCTGGACACCTAAGGCCATTTTCAAGCAAGTATATAATGTAATTTGGGCATGCATTTTTCATACTGTCTCCTTTCCCACCCTTCCCCTTCCCATGAGTCCCATTCATTCCTCTACACTGCTGATTCTTAATGTTTGGATTGGGACCCCTTTGAGGGTCTGCATGTCAGATATCCCGTATTTCAGATATTTGCATTATGATTAGTAACAGTAGCAAAATTACAGGTATAAAATAGCAACGAAATTAATTTTATGGTTGGGGGGTCACCACAACATAAGGAACTGCATTAAAGGGCTGCAGCATTAGGAAAGTTGAGAAGCACTGGTTTAGATACTTTGGCTTCTACTTTCCTGTCACCTGTACATAACCTTATATATTTATAAAGACTAGGATCTGTCAGTGAGAGAAAATGTGATATTTGTCTTTCTGAAGCTGACACACTTTATTTAATATGATCACGTAACACCTTCCCATGACAGACATATAGGTCAGAAGAGGTTTCTGAATGACCCGGGGAAGGGTCAAAGCTGAGACGTCTCTGACGCTATTGCAATCCTCACTTACACTGGTGTCACAAAGAACTGAGATATTTTTGTCATAAGAGTAAAAGAGATCTATATAAGCAGAAATACAAAAAGAACTATGTGCCCTAAAGTTTGACTCCAACTACCTTAGGATAAACTGATTGTTTCGACTTATAAATTGCCTAATCTGTCCACTCCTCTATCTGAGCCCCTATGGAAGTCTACAATCAATAGTCCAGAAGAACTGAGATCCCCAGAGGCAGACCAGAATGTCTAAACACTATTCTTTGCTAAATGGAACTGACGCTGTACATGATTGACTCCAGGTTGGGGAAACTGAACATACCCAGTAAGTCTTAGTGTTCTATAAAAATGGAAGGTTTTAGGTTATCAAAGACTAATGGAATCATTTAAAAGAAGTAAGTACCAAATATTTATTCTTTGGAAGTTGTGACCTTTGGGAAATGAGCATTTGTTTAGGTTTTGTTCTACAAACTTGACTATAAATGAGTGGCAGATTTTTAAAGGCAATGCCTTCAGAGAAGAGGTCCTGGCACCTGCAGAGGGCATGATGGGATCAAATAAATTACCTTTGCCATAGCTAATGGAGAAATTGCGTCTTTAGCCTTACTGCAAATCACATACGTTTGTTATATAATGTGTTGGTGTAGTCGCTTCAATGAAAATAGCCCTATAGGCCCATAATGAAGGAGCTAGAGAAAGTTCCCAAAGAGTTAAAGGGGTCTGCAACCCTATAAGAGGAGCAACAATATGAACTAATCAGTACCCCCCAGAGCTCATGTCTCTAGCTGCATATGTAGCAGAGGATGGCCTAGTCAGCCATCAATGGGAGGAGAGGCCCTTGGTCTTGCAAAGATCATATTCCCCAGTACAGGGGAATGCCAGGGCTAGGAAGTGGGAGTGGGTGGGTTGGGGAGAAGGGCGGGGAGAGGGTATAGGGGACTTTGGGGATAGCATTTGAAATGTAAATTAGGAAAAAATCTAATAAAAAAGAAAAGAAAAGAAAAGAAAAGAAAAGAAAAGAAAAGAAAAGAAAAGAAAAGAAAAGAAAAGAAAAGAAAAGAGCCCCACAGACTCATCTGTTTGCATAGTTGGTTCTGGCTTGGAAAGCATCAGAAGGCGTGGCCTTGTCGGAGGAGGGATGCCACTGGGGGCAGGTTTGACCCTTCCTGGTGTGTGCTTTCTCTGCTTCATGCTTGTGGATCAAAATAAGAGCTCTCGGCTATTGCACCAGTCCCATGCCTGCCTGCCTGCTGCCATACTCCCCACATGGTGGTCTTGGACTGATCCTCTGTAATCATAAGCTTTCTTCCATAAGTTGCTATCTTAGCACGCCAATAGAAAACCAACTAAGACTGTTAGTTTAGTGTCTACAAACTTAGTACAACGAATGCCAACAGTCTTTTGGTGCATTCATCTCTGGCATAATTACCCTTTGTGGTTTGAGAACTCTTAAGATCTCTTCTTAGATAATTCTCAGTCTATAATGTTATTAATTTCAGTTATTTTACATTGATCTCCTATACTCATTCACCTTATAAATGAAAGTTAGTATTGTATCACCATTTCTTCTAACAAGCACCATTTGTCTCTTACTTCCTGTTTTTTTCCTGTTTTCACATATGTATGTATATATAGTATATATCTTTATGTGTCTTCTTGTTTGCATGTATGCGGGTACATGTGTGCGGGTATGTGTACACACATGCATGTAGAGGCCCAAGGAGTATTTCACAATCATCCTCCACCTTGTTCACTGAGGCAGAGTCTCTCAGTTGAATCCAGAACTCATCTACCTGGCTGGTTTAGCTAGTCAACTTGCTACATAGATTTCCTGTCTCCACCATGTAAAAGCTAGGCCCTCATGTAGGCTGCCATGCCCACATGACATTTATGTTGGTTCTGGGATCTGAACACAGGTCCTCATGCCCGTGTGACAAGTGCTCCATCTGCTGAGCCATCCCCCCATCCTCTACATGGGGGCTGACTCTTAGAGTTCATGTATAACTAAGACCTTAGAGCACTGGTCTGCACACAGTTGCCCTTCCATAGTATGTCCTTCTGTGCATTTTTTTATGTGTTTTTTATGCTACAACAGGGGTTGTAAATAAGGAGGAAGGGAAGAAGGGTTTCTTATTTACAGTTCTGGAGGATGAGAAGTCCAAGATCAAGCTTCTAGAGAAACCACAGCGTGACAGTGAATGGCAGAACACCACAAGAAGGCTAAGAACAAGAGGCTCTGCTTAGCTTTTTCAGCAAATCCACTCATGGTAGAAAATCCATTCCTGTAACTATGGCATTAATTCATTCATAGGCCCCCATGACCTAACCATCTTTTAACGATACCTCCTCTTAAAACAGTTAAGTTGGTAGTTCAGCTCTCTACTATTAACTTTGGGAAACTCTATTCACAGCCAAGCAGATAGGAGTCCACTTGTTTCTTTTTCTTTTTCTTTTCTTTTCTTTTCTTTTCTTTTCTTTTTTTAGGTAATTGAAGTTCACATAATATTTGCATATCAGATTTTCCTTCCCTAGTAATTCACTGATGGACACAGGCTGCTCTCATGCCTTAGCTGTGAACGGTGTCTCTGTGAAGGTGAGGATGTGAGAGATGTGGTTCTATCTACCTACCTGTATACCTGCTAGCTATTTGCATGGTTATTTAAAACAATGTCTATTCTGTTCTTTGGCCCAGTGTTAATCAGGTTGGATTTTGGCATTTATTAATTTGATTGAGTTTGTTACATATTCTCCTAATCTGTAGGTTTTTTTTTTTCTCATTTTGTCGACATTTCAAATGAAGGGTTTGCTTCTAGTTTTTTTTTTTATTGCCTGTGATTTTGATGTCTGTCCCCCAAACCCCATAATTGCTAAGACTGATGACTAAGACCTTTTTTTAAAAAAATGCTATTTTACTCTTATAAGTTTGTAAGTCTATTTTGAGTTGATTTCTGCATGTGTTGTAAGGCAGGAGTCTAATCTCATTCTTTCCCATAAAAGTTCTTGGTTCCCAGCCCCATGTATTGACAATACCACTTCCTGCCCCAAAGTATGGTCTTACCATTTCTGTCAAAAATCAGTTGATCATATTCATGTGGATTTGTTTTTGGCGTATCTAATCCATTCCTCTCACCAGCAAAGCTGTTTTCAGTGTCAGCATGGCACTGCTTTGATTAAGTAGTTTGTAAAAAACAATTCAAAACTGGAAAGTGTAACATCTTCAAGCTCATTCTTGTTCAGGAATAAATTTGTGGCTCAGTACAAATTTAAGCATACTTGTCTCCTTTGATGTGAAAAACGTCATGATAATTTTGATAGGAGTTGCCTTGAATCTGTAAACTTACTTTTGTCGTATAGATTTTTTTTAACCATTTTAACTGATCTGTCCTTTAAAACATCAATTTGTGTCACTTGCACTTCCTCTATTCATGTTTTATAATCCCCTCACTCGCTCAGTCAAGCTTATTCCTTATGCCTTAGGATTCTTTGTTTGCTGTTTGCTTTTTTAAGACAGTCTCACCATGTAGCCCTAGCTGGCTTAGAACTCACTGAGTAGACAGATCAAGTTGGCTTCAAACTGATATAGATCCACCTGCCTCTGCCTCCCAGATGCTGGGATTGCAGGCGTGCACCACCATGCACCAGCATGAAGTGTTCTTGTTGCTATTACAAACCGGGATTGTTTCCTTAAACTTTTTTGACTTTCTTAACAGAGCAGAAAAATACAATTATGTTCAGTCTGTTGATTTGGTGTTGTATAGCTTTACTCAATTTATTAATGATAACAATTTTGGTGGGGTAATTAGAGTTTTGTACATATAATATCATATGCAGGAAGATTTCATTCCAGTTTGGATGGCTTTTGTCTCTCTTTCTTGCCAACTTGCTTTGGCTAGAACTTCCAGGATTATGTTGAATAAAAAGGGAAATTGGCATCCTTTCTTCATTTCTAATCTTAGAGGAATAGCTATAATTCTCATCGTTGAGTTTGATGATGCCCATGGGTTTGTCACGTGTGGTTTTTCTTATATTTAGATTGGTTTTCTCCATACATAGTATGTTGAGAGATTTGATTGATGGATAAGTTGATTGATGGATCGATTGATTGATGACTGAGACAGGGTCTAACTATGCAGCCCTGAATGGTCTGGAACTCATTATGCAGACAAAGCTTCCCTCAAACTCACAAGGATGCACCTGTGTCATTGAATGCTCCTTTTGAATCTACTCAGAGGATCCCGTATGCTTTCCTTAATGTTTAGTATCACGTCTATTGATCTGTGCATCTGGTCATTTTGCATCCTAGAGACAAACTTTGGTTACGGTGAATGGTCCTGTGAAGAGGCTGTTGATTTTGGCTTGCTGGTATTTTGTTAAGAAAGCTTTGTTACTTCAAGTATGTTGTACACTGGCTAGTAAGTTTTTCTTGCCCTGTTCTTATCCAGCTTTGGTATGGATATGGAAGTGACTTTGGCCTTGGAATAAATTTAGAACGTTTTCAGTTCTTCAAATGGTTGAAGAATTTGAGAAGAATTGGCACTAATTCTCCTTTAATATTTTTTTGAGGGGCTAACCAATCAAAGCATCTGGTCCTGTTATTTCCTTCAATGGGGTGCTTTTCTGTTAGAGATCATTTCCTCCTGCATGACTGGCTCAGAGTTTTCCATTTCTATATGATATATTCTGATCTAGGAGCTTTCTTTTAGTGACAGTCACTCTAGGTTTGTCTTGTGTTCCTCCTGTCTACTTTGCTTTAGTCAATTTAATATTCTATATTTAGTTAAATTAATAAGGATTAATTTAAAGTTTGAATTTTGGATAAGTTTGAGGAATCATTTCAAATCTTGTTGGTTGTTTCATTATGCAAATGAGTAAAAATGATGAACAGATGCCCTGATACATGGGTTTCCTCAATGTGGCTAATCAGAGCAAGAAACAGAGAGCAAATATAAAACAAGATATGTAACACATTGATAACATTCTCAGCATAGTTTCTATTGCTATAGTAGAATATCTGAAGCTAGTGCTTTACAAAGAAATGTCTCTTTGACCTACAATGGAAGATGAAAGTTCCACATCAGGTGGTCCTTGGTGGTGGCTACTTAGAAAAAGAAAGTCATAAAGGCAGGGATGTGAGAGGGGCAGATTCCAGATGCCTGCATCATACAAACAATCATTTTCAACATATGGCTGTCTTCTCTGACTTTTCCTAATGGAGGATGACAGGCTCATCTGGAGAGCCTATGACAGACCTGTTTGTGGGCTGTTAATCTTCCTGTTAAGTCTGTCACATGGCAGGTTTGGGGACCCTTGCAGGGGAGCTGCCCCCAAACCCAGCAGCTCCATTATTTATGTGTTCCTTATTTTTTCGAAATGGCACCATGACTGGGAAGATAGATGGCTTGGTTGGCAAAGTGGTTGCTGGACAGGCACACATACCTGAGTTCAGATCCTCAGAGCCCTTTGAAGAGCCAGGTGCAGTGACACTTCTTGCAATCCTAGTATTCAGTGTGAGGAGAGCTGGGAGGGTCCCTGGCAGTTGGCCTCGTGGAAGTGGTGAACAATGGACTCAGTGAGAGATGCTGTCTTAAAAAAATAAGGTTGAGACACTGCTTGACATTTCAGGAAAAAAATTTCATGGGTCCTGTCTCTCGTCTTAATTCTTATGGAGAATCTAATGAGGCATCTATTTTTAGCTTAGATGCTAATATGGAAGCAACTATCATCAACTCCTTTTGGGAGTTATCACATTTGTGAGTCAGAACCATGTCATCCAAGCAAAGCTAGTTTTAAAATTCATGTAAGTGGTGGTTTGTATATGTGGAAAGCAACTACTCTGTTATGGACTGATTTCTGGTATAGCACCAGTATATTTGGACATTGTAATGTCCAAGGAAGTGGGTTGATGGGAGATTGTGACACTCTAGGAATAAACCACATATATAAACCTCTTCAACTCCCTACCACCACTCTTGAGAAACTTTAAGCAGGTGGTGGTGAGTTACTTTGGGCCCTGCTGGCCCTGTTCTATGTTAAGCACTCCACATGGCTGCTCTTACTGGGTTCTTGTTAAATGCCTCACAGCTCACAGTATTTTCTTGTAGTTAAAGGTGAGCAATCTGTGATCAGAGATGCTGAACCAGTCTCAAATCTTCCATAGCTCACCACTAGCCACCACTGCATACATTTGGAGTGGCTTTGGAACAGAGCCACTTTGCAAAATAACAGACCATATTGAACTACTTAAAACTCATAAAATCAAGAAGGCTTGGATTTAGTGTCTGGAATTTCCTCAGTAAGGGAAGTTCTCACTAGATATGATTGAAGATAGATAATGTATTTGCTATGTGTAAACACATACTTCTTTTTACTTGGAAAATCATATTGTAGGGCTAGAAAGATGGCTTAGTGGTTATGAGCCTGACTGTTCTTCCAGAGGTCCTGAATTCAATTCTCAACAACCACATGGTGACTCATAAACAATTTCCTCTTCCAGTGAGTGTGAAGACAGAACATATATATATATATATATATATATATATATATATATATATA
>NC_034599.1:106415698-106423159 GCF_900095145.1 Mus pahari | reverse complement strand
GAGAGAGAGAGAGAGAGAGAGAGGTAGAGATGTGTATATATGTGTGTATACACATATATGCATTTTAAATAAGATTATAAAATGATCACTTGCCCTATTGCATTTTCAATCTTCTTAGTGATAATTATTTCAGTGTTCTTAGTGAAAATTAACATCCTTAGTGATAATTATTCCTATTCTTCCCTCTTCCTTAAACACATGTATACATGAGCAATACTAAATGGATTCAGTAGTGTGTGTGTGTGTGTGTGTGTGTGTGTGTGTGTAAAATAATAATTATAGTAGAAAAGGTAATGAACTTAAAAAGGGAAAGCATGGGAGGAGTTGGAGTGGGAGAGGGGTGGAAATGGTGGAAATACAGAGTTCATATAAAAATTTCTCAAAGTAATGCTCTTTTCATACTTACGATACAGCAATGAGTGTACATACAATGTATACACTGTATGTAAAACAATAGAGAAACGAGAAATTTGAGGTGGGCTACAGTTCTCTCTAAGCCTTTCATAACCATCTTAGAGTAAAGCTTCCAACAGTTTCAAACAAAGAATATTCCTCCTCTTGATCTTAAATATTTGTCTTTGTTTATACTAAGCTTTATCCCTTTCCTACAATCAGTAGATGCTAAGATTCAGGGATGTGAATGAAGTGATAACTTACAGATAGTGTCAGCTTTGATTGCTGGAATCATTTGGGTAACAGAGAATTTGCAATGTTTTCCTTTCTGAGTTGGATACATCAAAGAGTGAAGATCTCCTTGTCCCCAGCAGCTACACAGACAGAGGAACTGGTGAGTCAATATGGACATGCTGTACAAACACCAGTACTGACATAAGCACAGGCAGGTAGAGAGAGATATGCACATATTTAGTACTTAATATGCTTCACTTTCAAAAAATATTTTCATTTTTTTGGGAGCCAAACAGAGGCCATATGGCCTAACTCTTTATTTTTTTATAAAAGATTTATTGTATTTTAATTATGTATGTATCTGTGGGGGGTATTTACATGTGGATGTGTGTGTAAGATTGGAGGCTGGAGGTATCAGATCATCTATCTGCCTCTTGGTGTAGAAGTTACAGGTGGTGCTGAGCTGCCCAAGGTGAGTCCTAGGAAAGCAGTTTGGGCTCTGGAAGAACAGTGTGGGTTCCTGCTTGCTCAACTGCCTTTCTGGTTCTTCCTTTCCATTTTTCCTTCCTTCCTTCCTTCCTTCCTTCCTTCCTTCCTTCCTTCCTTCCTTCCTTCCTTCCTTCCTGTCCTCTTTCTTTCCCCTTTATTATTCCTTTTCCCTTTCAGTTTTTTTTAAATATTATTTATATGTGGCACTATTTACCATGTTGCTGTTACATTTGCTCTAAGATCTTAGTTCTAGTTGTTTAGCCCCTACCATTTTGGCTTCTTCCTGTTCTCTGGTTTAAAACACTACATTTCCTCCACATTCCATGTTATTTTCTGCATTTCTTATGTTTTTTCCCACAATGAGAGCCAGCTCTTGATTCCCCTTTAACTTGAGATTTTCGTTTATTCTAGAAAATAAATTCTCTGAATTCTATTCAACATTTCCCACTGCTCGCCAGAGTACTTGGAAAACCCAAATTCTCATTTTACTTCCCCTAATCCCCTCAAACTCCCCAAAATGATCTTGTTATTCTTTGGCAAAGTGAGGTGCTCCGTCTACTGGGCCGAGTTTCTATACTTGCCTTCTGGCCCTTATTGTCCATAAAAGACTGGAGTCCTACTTAACCACAGCCTGTGTTAGAGCTATGGACTTATACTCAGACTCATCATTACGGTGACCAAATCCCAGGGTTACTTTTTGGCTTCCAGAATAAACTCAGATCTTAGAAATCTTTTACTTTGTGTCAGCCAAGTATACAAGCAATTGGCTAAGTGATGCTGAATTTAATTTGCCCATATGAGGTTGGTTGTTTCTTTGATGTGTTTGGATGGATAATTGCTGTGTGGCGAACTCAGGCTAAGTTTCGAAGTTCTTCAACCATTAACTGTTCCTTCAATAAGTAGCTTTTGAGGAAACACTTTATCCCAGATCAGAGGAAGGATGGACAAGAAATGTACTTGTTATCCAGTCCATTTTGATTCTCTCAGTAACTGTGGAAACGTGGGCACCAACCTCTCAGTAAGTCGAGAGATGAGAGAGCAGGGTCTTGGGATTGTTTGTGACTTGCCCCAGACCTTGAGATAATGAGCTATGGCACTAGGGCACGAGTCTGTGACTGTTGTCCATCAGGATACTGTATGATAGACCACATACGGTATTGATCTCTTTCAGCTCTCCTGGTACAGTGCGGGCAGAGTAAACTGCACAGACTTGTAGACTCAGCAAGAGAATCTTGGTTCTGGGATCTCAGCCATAGAGAGGAGAGTTTTTTACTTCCCCCATGGTCATGGCCCTCTTCCAGATATAAACTCTTTGTTTCGAGCCCTCTGTAGCTTTTTCCGGCAAGTGCTAGATCTTAACCATATGAAGTGCCTAGGCCCATATCGTCTCTTTTTAAGTCACTTGCCATTTCAAAAACTCATGTTTCAGGCCATTTCATTTTCAAGCACTGATGCACATTGCAGGCACAATTAAGAGGGCTAAATCGACACAACAATTGTGGTGCTGTATCATGGCAAAACAACTCAAGAGCTCAGCAACTTTATTAAAATTTTAAAGGAGTCGATCCTCTGGGAAGTGTTCCTATTAATTAAACAAAGGTGGAAGAAAATGAGCTTCACACTCATTTTCAGCCCGGAATAAGGTGGTCTGCAGCATGAATGCAAAAGAGATGTGTGAACACAGACAGCCGCCTCGTTCCTCAGACTTCTGGGCAGTCAGGACTGCGGGTCCTTTATCTGCCAGGCACTCTGGGCCAGTTTTTGTTCGGTCTTTTCTGGAGGAGAGAGGTCTTATTTCAGAGGGATTTCCCAGAAGTCCATGGAGTTTTAACCCTTGAAGAACCAGGCTACAGCATAGTAAACAGATGCCAGAGTTTCATTCCTATCAAGTTCAGTTAGTGGAACAACATGAAACAGACAAGAGTCTAGAAATTGTTTGTGGAAGAGATAGATGGCCAGAGACAAATTAGAGGATTTAATTCTTTTGTTTCCCATTCCTTCTATATCTCTACTATCAGTAGAAATGATTTTCATTTAATTTTTCACTTATGGAGTGACTGGGGTAAATGCATCTAGGATACTTGCTTTCTCAGACGTGCCTACAAACAATGTGCCTCTGCTTATGTTGACTATGTTAGTTACTTCTCATTGCTGTTGATCACCTGGTAAAAGGAACCTAAGGAATGCAGGGCTTAAATACTGCTGTTCATCATGGCAAGGAAGCTATGAAGGCAGGGTGTTAAGGAGGCAGCTGATCACATGGCAACCACAGTCAGGAAGCAGAGGGAGATGCAGGTTGGTGCTCAGATCCCAGGCTTCTTTGTATGTAGTCTAGGACTGCCACCTGTGCCATGATGCCACTTGCATTTGGGTGATGCTTTCTATTTCAATTAACAAAATTAGAAAATCAGTCTACAGACAAGCTCAGAGATTTATCTCCACGTTGTTAATCAATATTAACGATCACATGGACAGTATATTGACCATATGTTATGTGAATTCTGGAGAGACATAAAGGTTTCTGAGTCCATCAGAACCCAGACCCTAGAGTTTGTATCTACTGTACCAAGCCAAGCAGGAAAGTCATGCTGAGTGCTTGGGTTCTTGGCTGTGGGATCTCTGCACCCTTTCTCAACAAATAACTAAATACAAACTGAAGAACATATAAGTCCAGCCTGAGGAATATACTTCTCCCAGGAAGGCGTCACTTCCTAAAGGCTCCATAATCTCCCCAGTGTTGCCACCTAGGAGCCAAGTGCTTAATTATATGACCCTCTGGGGGACATTTCTCATGAAAACGACAAGATATAAGGTGATGGAAATGAATTGCAACCTTAGATATTAGTGCTATACTATGGCTTCTTCTTTTGGACATAACAAGAACACTCAAATACCATCTTGGAATAGAGGGAACCATGGCTCAGTAGCCATGACAACCAAATAAACAGGATAATACAATGATAGCTATGGCCTTGTTGATATAGCTGTTAATACTCTCCATTAGAAGTCAGGGAGGCCATAGCAGCCTGATTTGGGATGCCAGCCATTCCTTCCTTCTGCCTCCCACCCCAGGTACAAGTGATATCTGGAAATGCTAGAATATGTAGGAAGTTTAACTGAATGAGAGTGTCTGTGATGTTACTACCATGAGGTCATCATCCAAGTTGGGGTGAGACTTGTGGTGCAGCCATTTAGGGCTTACCACGCTTCAGTGTATAACCCTTTGCCCATGTCCCTGAATGTATACCTATAAACTCATTGGCTCACCAAGTTAAATTTGGGTTGAATTCTTCCTTTGGTCCACCCCAGTGTTTCAGCTGGCATAAGTAGCCATGTGCTCGCTCATACCTCTCAGGGATAAGGTTTGTTCGACAATTGCATGCAGGAATCATTAACACAGAAACGAGCAAAGCTTGAAGCCTGGGGTAGTATTGTGGAGACGAGCGTTAGCATCTAGCTTTGTGATTTTGCAGATAGATAACCAGGATGAGTAAATGAATTTCTGTGCACCTCAGGTTTCTCATCTGCTACATAGGGGCTCAGAGACTGATAGGGACAAAGTGTCTAAAGCACTTGGCATGGCTCCTGGCGCAATTGGAGAGCTAAAGAATGTTGGTTGTCCATCACTGTCCTCTCTCCCCAGTCCTGTTTTTAACTTCATTGTTGTTTCTCTAATCTAGTGAGAGTTAAGAGTTAAGAAACATTTCTAAAGGAGATATTTGTGATTTTGTTGTGTGCTTCACCCCTATTCATTTCATTTGAAACCAGAATGGAAGCAAATAAACATCATGAGCTACATCTCAGGAACTAGGGTCAGGCATAGGTAAAATGGCTAATAACGTGTGTCCTTGAAGCTGTTTGTAATTGCTGGTAGCAGTCGCCGCATTTTTAAAATTGATACTCATGAAAGCTTAACACTTGGCCCGAGCCAGGAGTCTTCGAGAGTTAGGTCTCGTCATGTCTCAGGTATGGTGGAGCCTGATGCAGGGGGTTAAGGGCCTGTGCTTCACTGAAGGCTTCATTGCAAAACTACAGAAACCAACCGGAAAGACAAGGGAGAAAATCCTCTTCGGATCCTTCGGAAAAGGCTAAGCATAGAAGACAGGAGGCAACAGGGGGGGTGTAGTGACGGCTGCTCTGTCCCGGCTCTGTGCAGCACTCAGCCTTCCTGGTGGGCTCTGAAGAGAGAAGGGAAAGGTAACGGTAGAATGGCTCCTGCAGGTTGTCCTCTGACCAACACACACACACACACACACACACACACACACACACACACACACACACACANTCTCTCTCTCTCTTTCTCTCTGTCACACACACACACCACACACATACTCACACACACACACACACACACACACAAACACACACATGCACACAAATTCCCATACAATATACACATGCACACACTCACACACAAACACATACTCATACACAATACACATGCACACACTTACACACAATACACATGCACACACACATGTATACACACACATTCTCTCTCTCTGTCACACACACACACTACACACATATTCACACACACACAAACACAATCATGCACACAAATTCACATACAATATACACATGCACATACTTACATACAATACACATGTACATACTCACACACATGCATACACTCACACACATGCACACACTCACACACAAACACATACTCATACACAATACACATGCACACACTTACACATAATACACATGCACACACACATGCACACACACACATTCTCTCTCTCTGTCACACACACACACTACACACACTCTCACACACACAAACACACATGCACACAAATTCACATACAATACACACATCACACACACACAATTCACATGTATATACTCACAAACACACTCACACACAAACACACACTCACATAATACATATGCACACACTCACACAATACACATGCACACACACTCACACACATGCACACACACACAAACACCCACACTCACGCACAGCATACACATGCACACATACATAAACACACATGCACACACATGCACACACTCACACACAAACACACATACTCACACACAATACACACATGCATACACATTCATTCACAGCATACACATGCACACATATGCACACACATGCACACATACATAAACACACACATGCATATACACTCACACATAATATATACATGCACACACTCACATGCAGATCTACACATACATATTCACACGTACACATATGCACACACACAAACACAAACATGCACACACACATATCTCATACACTAAATATATAATTAAACTTTTAATTGAAATAAAGAAAAGAGACTCTGCCTTCCCTTTGCTTAACAGATTGTTAAAAACAATGGACCCTAAGAAATTGGAATTTCCTTAGGAACCTCAAACCTTGAGGAGAAAAGCCTGAAGCCTGAAGGGCAGCTTGTCTCCCAGGAAGATTTTTCTCTTGTCAGAGAACTTTCCAGGAGAGAACCAGGGAACTGGGAGGCATCTTGCTTTGATCAGGATCTTTTGTTTTGCATGCCTCAGGTCATCTATTCAGATGTAAACCTCTGGCTGGGGAAATGGCTCAGTGGATAGGGCCCCTGTCTCTCAAGCCTGAGGTCCTGGATTTGAGTCTCTAACCCACAACATTTGGATGCTATCATGTGTCCATATTCCCAGTGCTCTTGTGAGGCAGAGAATGGGAAGCAGAGTTCTGGCTGCTCCCTGACCAGGTAGCCTGACGTACACAGCAGGGAACAGAAAAGAGAGACTGCCTTAAACATAGGAGAAGATAAGACTCCACACCCAAGATTTTCCTCTGACTTCAGTATATGAGCTGTGGAAAATGGACACTATGGCATGTGTGCCTGCACAGACACACAGACACACAAACACACACACACAAACACACACATTGTCATACACACACATGCACACACTCCTACACACACTCTCTCTCATACACACTCTAATACATTCATGCACATACACACATACACAGTCATGCACACAGTCAGACACATTTATACATACCACACACAAACACTCATACACATATACTCACATCCCCCATATACACACTAATACACACACTCATATACACACACTCTCTCATACACTCAAGCATTCACATTCACATATATAGTCATTATACACATACATACACATAGAATCATGCACAGATACTCATAACCTCCCACATACACACTTATGCACACACTTTTCCATATACACATGCTCACACACATTCTCATATACATATACACTCTCACAATGCTCATATGTACACACAGTACACATTCACATACAATCATATATACTCATTCTCTCTCTCTCTCTCTCTCTCTCTCTCTCTCTCTCTCTCTC
>NC_034599.1:106410778-106415588 GCF_900095145.1 Mus pahari | reverse complement strand
ACACACACACACACACACACACACACACACACACACACAGGATAGAAAACAAAGCCTTATATATAGCAGGACTCTCAATATAGATGTGAATGGGTGGTCACAGGCCCTTTGTTCCTCTTCTCAGTGTGTCCATATCGAATAACCCTCCTCTGTCTGCTTTTCTCTGTATTTTCTCAGCCTGTTGAGCATAGTTGCTGTACCTGGCTGGTTAAGACAGGCAGGGCCCAGATCCTGACCTGAACAACTCTGGCAAGAGCACTACCAACTCATTTGCCTGGGGTCAGGCCGAGTGGCAGCAGAAACACTGGGTAAGGTAGGTAGGTGTTCTTCATACCCCAAATCAGCGTTGTCCAGTAAGGGAAGAGTCTGAGCCATTTGTGTTCTTCTGGTTGCCCCGTTAGGAAAGTAAAACATAGTAGTGTATTTTATTTAACTCATTTTATCAATCATGTCATGAAAGTGTGTAATTAATATCAAAGTTGTTAATGACATTACACATTCTTATTTCTACAGAGGTAAATTTCCTTTGTGGTTGGTGAGTATCATATTGAACATTCAAAGGGCTTGCCTTGTCAGCGGCTGGTGCATCCCCACTTCCCACTGCAATCACAGTGCAGAGTATGGCAAAGCAGATGCACACATCTTCTGGACAGGCAGGGGGTGAGGATTTAAGAGTTTTGTGGCCTTAGGTTGCAAGGTTCACGTTGCTGCTTACAGACCTGAGCATGGGCTAGCCTCCCGCTTACCTGAGTAATGGTTTTTGCAAATGGTCATTATGATAGTGTTTGGTAGAGTCCACGAAAGAGGAGGGACAACGCGGCGACTGAAGTGCTCAGCACCCCTCTGGCTTGGTGGCTGTCAGTGTCCACTCAAGGGAGTGCCTGCCCCATAGGGAGAAGACAGGTCCACTGACCACACTTAGCTTTTTACCTCCATATAAATAAAGGACTCCAAGGATTGAAACTCTGAGGACTTAAATTCCAATTACAGCATCCTCAGATATGAAAATGTTAGCTTGAAATTTCTCTCCTTCTTTCTCACTTCTTTCCCTCTCCTTCCTTCCTCCCCTCCCTCTTCTCTTTCTTTACCTAAGAGTTTCTCCCAGGACACTCACAGTTCTCCCTCCCAAGTCTTCCTGGGTTTGGGTGTGGGCTTCACCGTACAGAACTACTGAATCTGTAGACCACTTTAGCAAAGCCAACTAACTCTGTGTCTACAGCATACAGAAGCACCTACTGGGGTTAAAGCACAGAGCATCCCTGAGTCCTCTGCTCTTCAGGCAGGACAGACGGTTCTCACTGATTGTCCTCCACCACACACCCTGCACTGGTATCGTCTGACAGATGGCACTGTGATGGTGTGGCCACTGTAATGTTTAATATCCCTGATGGCATTCTTGTCTCTGACTTCTTTGCCTTAGCAGTGGTCAGAGTCCTAACATGTTTCCCAATCTAGCTCCCTGGCTCATTTTCAAGTTAGTTTGTTCAGCACATGACAAACAGGTCCAGTGAGAAATCTCAGAGTGCTCATCTGTTCTGTAAATAGAAATCTTCATATATATTATGGATGTGACCATGATTACTAGAGAATCTAAAATAAGGAGCATTGCTTCCTCAGAGAGAGAGAGGAGACTGTGCTGTGAACCACAGACACGTGTGTAATTCTGATCAGTAGTTCTCTGTGGAAGTAAGGCAGGGGTTACACTGTTGTGACTGGGGAGATGGCTCAGCTTGAAAAGCACTGGCTGTGCCAGCTTAAGGAACCACGTCTGGATTCCCAGAACTAACGGCAAAGCCAGATGCAGGCAGCATGAGGTCCTGAAATCTCAGCACAGCTAGACTAAGGGGGCAGGCAGAGACAGGGGAATTCCCTGAAGCTCCTGCTCTGGCCAACACAGAGGGGAGCAACAGATCTCATCTCAAAGTAGGTGAGGCCCTCCACAGGTATGCATCACACACACATGCATACACACACACACATGCATACACACACACACACACACACACACACACACACACACATGAAATGTAACAGGGGCACATATATAGCATTAAGTTTTCTCATAGACATATTAAAAAGCAAAATGAAACAAGGGGAAATATTAGCAAAATAACACTGAATACAATAAATAAAATATTTCACAATATGTTCACCACCAGCTCACCTAGGTTTTCTCTTCGATTAAAGGAACTCCACATGCCACGCGAAGGGCAGAAGCCAAGCTCTTTCCAGGCATGGACTGTTGATGGATAACTTCTCTACTTCTGAACAGGAGATGGTCAAGGAAAGATTAGGGCTCTGCTAATTAGGACGGTCAGGTTCAGGGAGTCAGACATCAGGAGTTTGTGTAAAAGGGCAGGGAGTCATGCTTGGACAAGGAAAGAGCTAGTTAATGATCATATTTAAAGGTCATTCATTTACTTTTGCAGTAGCCTAGTGACATTTATCCTAAGTCACTTAAAAATGTTATAAAATGTCACAGATCTATGTAGCATGGCCACGTGGCAGGCCTGGATTTCTAAGGCCGGTGTTTCTAGGGCCAGGGCCTGATGTTGACATTGATCATGTAATTGGATGAAAACACTTGGGCAGGACAAGGTGTTTCAAGTCAGTGGTAGCCTCTTATGTGTGTCTATGGGCAGGTCTGAGTGTATGTGTGCACACGTGTGTGAGCGAATCCATGTGTATGCTTATGTGTGGAAGCCAGAGTCAACCTTGGGGTCATTCTTCAAGAGCTGTCCACTCTGTTCTCTGAGACAGGCTTTCTCCTTGGCCTTGAGTTCACTGCTCTGATAGGAGGACTGGACAGAGCCCCCCCCCCCCTCCGGGGGTCCTTCTGTCTGCATTTCCAGGACTGGGTTTACATGGAGAGGCCCTCTTATCCAGCTTCTGTCATGGATGCTGGGAATCAAACATAGGTCCTGGTGCTTCTGCAGCAGGCGCTTCACGTGCCGAGCCACCTTCTGGCCCCAGTGTCAGCGTTTGACAGCTCTGTTTTGCATGTCACAGGGACTTCTCTGGAAAGCTGATAAATTCTCAACCTCATTGGTTAGTACAGTTGGGAAATATTTCCTACTAAAATGTACTCCATGATTGTGAAGACAGCAGGCCTTTAAAAGTCTCATACTAAAGGATAAGGGTATAAGAAAATGGATCAGTTTGAGGTGACAGGCTTATTATTATTGTTGTTGTTGTTGTTTCACCTGGTTAAGATTTTGCATATAAAGTAAAAATATTTTCCCCTTACAGTAAATTATTTACTGTATATAATATATGTACAAACTTCTCCAATTAGTAATGGTTCTGGAAGAAAATTGTAGAAGAGTGTCAAAGTTGAAAAGGAAATTAAAAAAAGAAAAAAAGAAAACAGGGACTAGAGAGAGAGCTCAGTGGTTAAGATTACTGACTGCTCTTCCAGAGGTCCTGAGTTCAATTCCCAGCAACCACATGGTGGCTCACAACCATCTGTAATGGGTTCTGATGCCCTCTTCTGGTGTGTCTGAAGAGAGTAACAGTATTCACACACATAAAATAAATAAATAAATCTTTTTTAAAAAGACTATGTTGTTTGGAAAACAAAACAGTTAAAATGTCCCACAGAAGATTAACAAGATGTCAAACCAACTGGTGCGGTGAGTGTCCTTGTGTCCATCCATCTCCCAGGTCTCCCCTTTGACCAAGATCACCCTCCTCTCCTGTCCAAGGGGAGATGCGTTCTCAGTTTCTCGTGTTGTCTGATATGATTGCCAGTGCCAGGGAAGGAGAGAATCATGAGTCAAGCCAAGTCTACTGGCGTCTGTATCTCAGCTCTCGAGTTCTGAGCAGAAACTCAAACTTGGCTGAAGAGCTCAAGGCACCTGAGGCGATAGCAGAAAAACCAGTTACAGCTGACTGTTTCTGAAGGTGTGACCCGAGACAGTAGTATTAAAAAAAAAAAAATCACAGTGGAATGGAACATACCAGTGCTAACTGATGCAAGTAGCATCTGATTGTTTTTTTTTTAAAATCTCTTTTAAGAATATAACATTTTATTAACTTTTTGAGAATTTTATACACGCATACAATATATTTCAATTATATTTACTCCTTACCCCTTTCTCCTAACTCCTACCAGATCCACTCCCACCTTCCTACCCCACCCAACATCATATCTTCTTTTTTTTTTCCATTGTTAAGATCTTATTTTTTTTCTTTTTCTTTTTGTATTATTTTCTTTATTTACATTTCAAATGCTATCCCGGAAGTTCCCTATACCCCCCCGCCCCTGCTCCCCTACCCACCCACTCCCATTACTTGGCCCAGGCCTTCCCTTGTGCTGGGTCATATCTTCTTTTAATGATGACCCTGGAGTCCAATTTGTGCTGTGCATACATTCCTGGGTATGGGGCCAGTTAAGCTTGGTTGATTTACATGGAGGCCTCACCCTTAAAGAAGCCTGCTTTCCCTCCAAGAAGCCACCAATTGTCATTAGTTCCTGGGTTAGTGTTGGGGGCTCCAGAGCACCTTTGTACTTCATACTGGAGTGTTGACTGGCTTACTCTGTGCAGATCTTCTGCAGGCGGTCCCAGCTGTCACATACTAATGAATACAGGGGATCTGTCTTTCCCAGATGATAATATAATGCTTTGCTCTGGTCCTCCTTGGCTTCTGGCCCTTCAGAATGTCTAGTCCATGTTCTGCAGTGTCCCTCATCTTGTGTGTGTGTGTGTGTGTGTGTGTGTGTGTGTGTGTGTTTGTGGTGTGTGTGTGTGGTGTGTGTGTGTGTGTGTGTGTGTGTTTGTGATGTGTGTGTGTGTGTGGTGTGTGTGTG
>NC_034599.1:106406912-106410638 GCF_900095145.1 Mus pahari | reverse complement strand
GTGTGTGTGTGTGTGTGACATAGATGCCATGTTTTTGACAAGTTGTTTAGTTCCTATATTAATCTCTATCCACTGCACAAAGCAGATTCTCTGAGGAGATCCGAGATCTTCACCAATCCGTGATTAGACAGAGATGGGAATTCGGAGGGGGCTTTCAGGGTGGCTTCTGTGTTAGTGCTGCAGAACTGAGTAACTGTGACCACATGAGCTACAAGGCTACAGCATTTACTAGCCAGGTTTTTAGAAGAAAAGTACTTGCTGACCTCAATGATTTTCTCACCTCTCAACCCTCTATCTGCTTGGCTTCTCTCCATTGGTGAACTAGTTAACTTCCTGTTGCTGACATCAGAGCCTTGCCATTGTCCTCACTGCCTTGGCACCCATGTTCAAGTGTCGCTCCGTCCCCACACCCTTTCCCTCTTCCTTTATCATTTTTTTCCTTCTTTCCATTTGTATCCCCCTCTCTCTGTCTGAGATTAGGCCTTCAGTCTCAGAATTGAGTGGGGTCACGCTGCAGCATTGTCTAATTGTCTCTTTCTTTTCAATCCTCACTCCTGTGCTGGAGAACCTGTTGACTGACTGAGCGGGCTTGGTCAATTGGCATCTGTTTGTTGTGCCTGAAGTTAAATATATGTGATAGTACAAGTCTTGTTTTGAGCCAGCTAGTTCTTTGCTGGGATCTGGGGAAGGGCACTATTATGTGATATGGGAATCTCAGCAATAGCAGTGCCCCCCCCCCTCTGTCTGGGGCGCACACATTTAGCATGGCAGTGAGAAGTGTTCCAGATGGTACTGGTTGTCTTCTAGAGGGCAGAGTTGCCCCTATATGCTGATCTATAGGATAGATGTAAGAACCTTTTCATGCCTTTTGTGGCATGCAATAGAATTCTAAGGCTCCAGAGAGAGACACCAACAATAACATGAGAGAAAGTGTCAGCATGTTTGACAAAGAAAAAGTTGATGGGGCCATTATAATTTATTTGATAATTTAATTAACTAGTTAGAACAAGTGATTCTTTTAATACTGTCTCCTGACAGGCTTTAGAGATAACACTCGTTAGGATGTATGTGCTCAGAATTTGGCTTTTCAAGTCTGGAGTGTGCTTGCAATGCAAACAAGAGGACCCTAGTTCAATCCCAGCACCCTCATAAAAAGCTGGGCATGGAAGCTTATGACTGTGGTCCCAGTGTTAGGGAGGCAGATACAGGGGATCCCATGGGCTTGGTGACCAGTTAGTTTAATCCAATTAGAGAACTCCAGGTTTAGGGAAAGACCTTGTGTCAAAAACAAAGTTGAGAGCAACTGAGGAAGACAGTGGACATTGGCTTCTTCTGGCCTCTACATGTATGTACCCTCACACACGTGTGCTCGTGTGCACACAACCACAAGCATGCATACGTATTTCTCTCTCATGGGAACCCCATGTATCCAGGTGTATTTTCTGGCAAAGTAAGCGATGGGAAGACAAGAGGAGCAGAGCGGCTACAACAGTCACCAGGTTCAGCCCAGGACAGCAATTGCTGAGTCCTGAGGCAGTAGCTACGACTTCATCAGCTTTGGCTGAATGCCTGGGACCAGTTGCTTGTGTCCAAAATACTATTTTCTTGTGTTCCTGTTGGACTCTGGGGAAGGAGAGTACATTTATACAAGGTAAATGTAATGTACAAAGGAAGTAAAACTCTATGGAGTTAATTAACCCACAATCCCAAGCTCTCTGTGTAGAGAAGTAATCCACTCACCTCAGTTCACCTGAGTTGCTTTCTAATTGCCTTCCTGTGTCTTTAATTTCCTTATTTAATTGAAGCTGGAACCAATGTTTTAGGAGTTCCAGGAAAAATATATTGTCAGGTGGAGCTGAAAGGGATCATCCTGTTGAACCATACAGAACAGCTCCGGGAATGAAATTTGAGCAACCTTATGTTTCAAAAATGAGAGAAAGACAGGATTTTGGGGCCATCCAATTTCTGAGCTGAGCAGGTAGAAAACACCTTTAATGCCTTCCTCGGTTCTGTAGCCAAAAGCCTCAGCCTTGTCCTTCAGCCACATCTGGTATTGGCATCTTCTGGTCCTCCCGGCAATGTGCTACCCATGCTGGGTTTCTTAGACTCCTTAGAAGATGCTGGAACTCCTTGCTTTTGCTTTTGTTTTTCATTACAACTGTCTGCTTCCACAACCTTCACCTGCCTGGTGAATTTCATTCATTATTCAAAATGCATACCGAGTGCGCTGACTGCAAGGAATCTTGTATTATCTTGTTACTATCTCTCATGTTTCCACTACACACTTCCCATATTGTCTCGTATCTCTTTATGTATACATGTTTGTGTAGGCAACAGGTCATTGTAAATGGCTTCCATAATTACTCTTCTCCCTATTTTAACAAATATCAATTTAATTTTATTTCCCGTGTCTAAGTGTTTTGGCTGTACCACACATGTACAGTGTCTATGAAAGAAGATGTCTGATCACCTATAACCAGAGTTGTAGAGATTTGTTAACCATTGTGTGGATGGCTGCAAAGAGCCATCTCTCCAGTCCTTCATCTTACTTGTTCAGACTGTCTTTTTCACTGAACCCAGTTGGTTGATTCACCTAGATTTGTTGGGAACTGAGCCCCAGAGATTCTTTGATTTACCCAGGTTTGCTGAGACATAAGCCCCCAGAGACTCTTGGCCTCCTTCTCTTCAGTCTTGAGATTAAAGACACCCTATTTAACTTTTTACATGGGTGCTGGGGATTGAACTCAGGACCTCATACTTGTATGGAAAATACCTTGCTAACTGAGCCACCTCCTCAGCTCCAACAGTATCCTTTTTTAAACAGTCAACTGTGGCCTCTGAAGACAGGTGCAGAATTTGTTTCTTTTCAGTTTTCTGTCTGGACCCATCCCCTCCCATGTTAGCATTTACAGATAACTTTTATTTCTGTAGGCAGACAGCACTGAGTGATCCACTGACAGAGCTGGTAAGAGGCCCCTTGTCATCTTGAATTTGTTCTACAGAAGAATGCTTTTGGCATGTTTCTTTCTTAGCCCACCACCTGTGTGATGCAATTGTTGGCTCAGATAGCTGGCAATTTCCAGACATTCGGCATCAAAAACAAACGAGTTCTCCTGATGACTCCCTCCAGCAGGTTGGGTCGCCTTGAAGCTCTCTGTCTTTAACTTCAGCTCTGCAGAGAACCAGGCAGGAGATGGGGAGGCATGGTGATGAATCAACTGGGGAGAATCTTTAAGGAGATACTTTATTTCTTCAATGTGTTTAAAGCAGCTACTGGAGATGAGCTGATTGGAAATGACACACCTTCCCATGCTTGTGTGTGTGCACACACAGCTGCTTACACACCCAGGGCAATGTCCTCTTGATTCATTCTGGCAGCTGTTTTTCTTCCCCAAACTCAGGAATAATTCAGGCAACTATGACAGAAAACTGCTGCAGATCAACATTGCCCTGGGCCAGTGACCTTCTCTAGGTGTCATCTGTCACCATGGCAGGAGCCAACACGTGTGGTGATGCAAATATAATCAGGTTAGAGAGAAAGGGGGCAGAGTAGGGGGAGAATAGAGACCTATCAGGTGTATACTAAGAAGTGAATTTGCTTTATGCTTCTGGAACATTCTTAGACATTTATTTCTTCTTCTTCTTCTTCTTCTTCTTCTTCTTCTTCTTCTTCTTCTTCTTCTTCTTCTTCTTCTTCTTCTTCTTCTTCTTCTTCTTCTTCTCCTT
>NC_034599.1:106391139-106406807 GCF_900095145.1 Mus pahari | reverse complement strand
TCCTTCTCCCCCTCCTCCTCCTCTTCCTCCTCCTTCTGCTCCTCCTCCTGCTCCTCCTTTTCCTCCTCCTCCTCCTCCTCTTCCTCCTCCTCCTCCTCCTTCTTTTATACATGTGGTGGTTTGAATGAGAATACCCCCCACAGACTCATGTGTTTGAATGTTTCATCACCAGGGAGTGGAACTGAAAAAGATTAGAATTATGGCATGTGACCTTGTTGAAGAAAGTGTGCTGGTGGGGGTGGGTTTGGAGGTTTCAAGAGCCCATGTCAGGCTCTGGGTCTCTCATTCTTTGACCTGTTGCCTGTCTAAGGCTCTCAGCTACTCCTCCAGTACCATGCTATGCTCATATGCTCCCTACTATAATGATCAAGGAGGGGCTAGCCCTCTAAAACTGTAAGCAAGCCCTCAGTTAAGAGTTTTCTTTTATAGGAGTTGGCATGGTCATGAGTCTCTTCATAGCAATAGAACTCTAGCTAAAAATAATATGTATGGAGAGAAAAGTGAAGGTGGATCTAAAAGGCAGTGAACCACCCTGTCTCCTCCACCACTCAGCCAATCCCAACATTCCTAACATTGTTTCACTCATTTGCTGTCATTCTATGGAGATTCACCTGCTACTAGGGGGGAAGGGAGCCCAAAAATCAAAGGTGGACTGCCGAAAGAAAGTTGACCTTTTGAGTTCATGGTTGAATTTAGACAGTCTAGGATTTGATGCTTACAAAAATGTGTGTGTGTGTGTGTGTGTGTTTGTAAGTAAACATTTTAAATATGAAATTAAGTTTAAAGTGAACATTTACATTTGAGAAAAGAAATCACACCTATTCTATCTTTGAAATTGCCAATTAAGACCACAATTACATACACCCTAGACACTGTAAATTCTGACTACTTGTTAACATTAATAACTAAGTTTTATCAGTCAATTGCCATTATATGTTTGTGTAGGTATATTTATAAACTTAAACATTTATAACGGTAATTTTGTAAAATTATATATTTTATGATCTTAAAATTATATACATTTAAAGGTATTGAATTGTCACTGCAGTGCATTGTGGTCCAAAATCATGTAATCAAACAGTTCTCATATTTTACCCATTGGCATCCTTATGAAGGTGTTTGTGGGGGAGCTCTGTTCCTGGAACTATTGTTCTGCATGTAGCTTTGCTGTACTAGAGGCCATTGTGTGTGTCTTAATGTTTAGGGTCCTGGTCATGGCATGTGTTATCTGTACAAAGATCCAAGGAAAGCAGGTACTCAAAAGTGAAGAAGTAAATGAATTTATTTATTTATTTTATGCGTGTGTATGTGTTTGTGTGTGTATGCACATGCCACAAGGCACATGCAAAAGTTAGGGAACAACCTTGGGTATCTTTTTGCTTTTTCTTTTTAAAGATCTATTTATTTATTATATGTAAGTACACTGTAGCTGTCTTCAGACACCCCAGAAGAGGGCATCAGATCTCATTACAGATGGTTGTGAGCCACCATGTAGTTGCTGGGATTTTAATTCAGGACCTCTGGAAGAGCAGTCAGTGCTCTTAACCACTGAGCCATCTTTCCAGCCAAACCTTGGGTATCTATCTGTCTTTCATCTTGTTGAGAACAGGATCTCTCATTATTTGCTTCTGTGTTTATCAGGCAAGATTCTGGGCATTCTTCTGTCCCGCCTTCCATCCTGCCATGGGAGTGCTGGGATTATAGATGTGTGTAACTGGCTGTATATGATCAGAACACAGGTCCTCATGCATGTGTGACAAGTGCTCTACCCACTGAGCCATCTCCCCAGCATCACATTTATCACTTCTTCCAATGCACCATCAAGTATTTTCCAGAGAGGAGAAGTTTCACATTCACCTGGTATTGATTAGAAGTCTTTTGTCTACAAATGCACATGCATGTGTTTTGATAGGAAGACATCTCCCATGGTGCCTTTCTTCTGCCTGTAGAATTCTGGTGGCAAGCGCTTTATGACATGTTTGTACTATGTTTGCTCTCAAGCCCTGTGTCAGGATGCCAACTGAGTCAGCACAGTGGGTGGGAAGGGGAGTCTTAGAAGTTATTTCTGCCATCTGACAGTGATACTGTAAGCACTGTGAGCTACATCAATAAGCCCTTCTGAACCAACCCTGAATATACACTCAACCCAATCTCTTAGCTGTTCTAAAAATACACATGGCTTTTCTGGTGTCGCCGCACACAAAGGGGCAGAGGCAGCAGCTTAACCCATCGTACTTTAAAGATCTTTTGATAATTTCATAAAAGCCTAGGTCCTTGTGAACATACTCATGGAGCTTTGCAAGACCTGGGCTGAAGTGTAAGAGTGTGGATCTTCCTAAATCCATGCTCATTATTATCATTGGTTCATGCTTCCTGGATTGAGCCATACATCTGCAGATGACCTCATTGGCTGTGGAGCTTTGAGAGGGTTTTACTTATTCATGTATTCAAGCTGAAGTTCTCTCCTTTCATCTCTCAGTGTACTTGACTGTCCTGCTTTCAAGGCTGGCCCAGTCTGGCAGGGTCCCTGTGTATAGGCAGGCAGACAGATAGGCCCCCTCCCTCCAGTTCCCCTTTCTTGGGCTACTTTGGTTAACAAAGGGATTTTAATTCTCTCTTCTCTGGCTTGACAGCCATGTTTGAAGGGGTCACAAAGTGCAGGGTGTGTCCCAGCTCACCTTGATGACTTCACCCTTAAGGGTCACACACTCTGCAGATGTCTTCTTCCTGACAGTGCCCCTGCTGAAGTACTCACTCCACAGAGCAAACAGCAAGAGAGAATCAGCTATTCCCACTCAACAGGAAGACTCCCATTCTTTGACTGACAACAGAAACTTACACTTGCTGAAGACTCTTCACATGAAAACTCATAATTACCAATGACTATCCCATCCTCTCCTTCATGCCATGGCTGCCCAAGTTGTCCCTCCCAAAGGGCCATCACTTCATTTTATAAGGCCTGTAACCTTGTCACCACTGGAAAAGAAAATTTTCTTGTGTTCTGGGACTATTTTCTTATTCTAGTAGCTCTCAGGCTCTGCATATCTATCAGACTTAGAGACAATGAGGACAAGGAGTATTTATGGAACACTTAGAAATAGGGGATTGAGTGGGACTTCAATAAAGTTAATCCCCTTTTCCTTAAGACCTGCAGTTTAAGACAAAAAAACAAAAAACAACAATTCTTTTATTTTTTGGGGATTTCATACATGCATATAATGCACTTTGAGCAAACTCACTTCATTTGTTCTCCTTATTCCTCCCCTATATCCTTCCACACCACATGCCCACTCCCAACTTCATGTACTTTGTTTTTAAACCCACTGAGTTCACTTAGAGCTACCACTGTGGCATCACATAGTGCTCCCACTGGGGGACCACATGGTGCTCCCACTGGGTCCCAGGTAGCTTCTCAGGGAACCAAATACAGCAAGGAAACCTGGGGTGGGTCTTCATGAGCCTTTCCCCATCTCTGCCGGGATTTTGGCTGAGCTGATGATGCACAGGTCTTGTGTATGCAGTTAAGGCTGGTATGAGTTCATGGGCGCACTGTCATGCCTGGCAAAGCCTGTTACATCGTAGATGTTGATTACCTCTGGCTCTTACAGTCCAGTCTTTCTACCCCCTCTTCCATAGAGTCCCTGAGCCTTGTGGGGCCATACTGCTGCATGTTTGCCTGGCACATAGCTCAGCAGTAGAGTTCTTGCTTCACTTGCACAGAGGTCTGAGTCTAACCCCCAGTGCCACAACTATCCAAAACACCAAGCTAACCAAATGGAAACCCTGTGGAGTGAACCTCTCCCCTCCGATAGCTGCTTGTTTAACAGACCACACATCTTTTAGTGAATTTGATCTTTTAAAAGATCTTTCTGGGAACTAAAAATTCCCTGAAGGAAGCTAAAACTTAGGAAAAATCTAAGTAAAACTTTTATTGTGTGTATCTATATATGTATGTGTCTCTGTGTGATTATGTGTGTGTGTAATGTGTCTGTTTATATCTCTCTGTGTGTATTCATGTACCTTTGTATACATGTATCTCTGCATGTGTATGTGTGTCTATACATGTGACTGTGTGTGTATTCATGTATCTGTGTCTCTGTGTGTTTTGAGTGTGCTTGTGTATGCATGTGTCTGTTTGTGTGTGTCTATTTGTGTGCAGGTGCCTCTGTGTGTGTGTATGCATGCATGTATATGTGTATGTATGGAAATGGTTTTGTGTGTGCTCAGAAAGCAGAAGAGGATGCTTGGCATCCTGGTTTATAACTCTCTGCCTATTTCCTTAGGACAGGGTCTCTACCTCAGTCTGGAGCTGGGGTGGCAGCTAGGGAACCCAACTATCCTCCTGTCTCTGCGCCACAGTACTAGGGCTACGGGTGCTTGGGTAACTGCTTTGGCTCTTTTACATTGGCCCCTTTTTAACATGTGCATTGGGATGTTAACTTGTGCCACAGACACTCCTATCCACTGACCTATCACCACAGCCTGGGAAAACTCTTTTAACCCTCGCTCTTTCTACCTGTCAATGGTCCATGGAATCATGCATATGTTAGATATACAAAAGAAGTCATGGTGGCTTCCCATTCTCCATTCTCTGTTGTGTACCACACCACTAGTAATGCTGCTATTTGGCAGATAGTGTGATATTTCACTCCTATTGCACCAAAGGGAGGGATATTAATTTTCATTTGGGTTAGATCTGAAAGCTGCTATGCACACACTAACTGACATCTCGTTTTTCCTGATAATGATGTTGATATGTCTCTGGAATACCCATATGCTCAGCATTTGCTGTTTCAAACTTGTCCTTCATTAATTATAGCTATAGGAAAGCTGCCAAAAATTAAGTTCTATGGAGGGTTTTAAATTGAACTCAGAGTGGAATTTTATGTTGGTGGAGGGAGATGTGGAGTTTCCATGACAAGAAGCATATGAACAAGGATATGAATACTTTGGTCTGATCTTAGCTCTGCCAAGACTTCCTATGACACCACTGTCATTTCACCCGCACACCCTGTCATGTCACCTTCCCTCCCCATCCAGGTGTGTGGATGGATTGGTGATGAGACCTCCATACAAGCTGGGGTCCTTTGGGAAGAGTGCCTCTAGGCAAGTCTGTGGGCCATTTTCTTGATTGATGGTTGGTATGGGAAGCCCAGCCCACTGTGGGCTGTGCTGCCTCCAGGCATATGGTCCTAGGTTGTATAAGAAAGCAAGCTAAGCAAGCTGTCAGGGGCAAGCCAGCAAGCCATGTTTCTTTGCTTCAGTTCTTGACTCCAAGTTCTTGCCTTGAGTCCTTGACCTGACATTCCTTATGAATGTTTAGTGACCTGGGAGTTGTAAGATAAAAATACCTGTTCCCTGGTTGCTTTTGGTCATGGTGTTTATCACAGCAACAGAGAGTAAACTCGAGTACATAGGGAAGTGAGCGTGGAAGTGAGCGTGGAAGTGGCTTTCAGGTCTTTGCCTCAAGAGCAGCACACAGGAAATGAGCAGAAGTCTAACTCCAGGGGTCTAGGGTTTGGCTGAATGGATGATGGCGTTTGCTTTTGCAAACATTATGAATATCCCTCCAACATCTTCATTGTAGAGATACAGCTTCCTTCCTTCCTTCCTTCCTTCCTTCCTTCCTTCCTTCCTTCCTTCCTTCCTTCCTTCCTTCCTTTTTTTTTAGAAAAAGATTACTAATCTGCCTTAGAACAACAATGACTACAGTTTGTTTGCATATTTATATCCTAGCTCTCAAGGGAATCTTAAGACAAATTTTGGTTATATTCATAGTTCATGTAGAACATTTGAGCACTGTTTTTATAGGAGGCGTGTTTTATGGTCTGGCAGGGCACATGAAGTCTGTGCGCTCATGGGGCCCTCAGTGCAGTGTAGTGCAGTCAACCACAGATAGTTTCCTTATAGTACGAAGCCTGTTTCAACTTTTCGGATGAGATGGCTATGAACGTGTTGTCAGGTGGGACACTGACTGAGGTTCACCAAGTATACTGAACTTCGGTTACTATATGTGTTATGATGTTCATTGTTACTGAGGCTTCTTTTTTTTTTTCTTTTTTCTGAGACAGGGTTTCTCTGTGTAGCCCTGGCTATCCTGGAACTCACTTTGTAGACCAGGCTGGCCTCGAACTCAGAAATCCGCCTGCCTCTGCCTCNCTCTCTCTCTCTCTCTTTCTCTCTCTTTCTCTCTCTCTTTCTTTCTTTCTCTTTCTCTCTTTCTTTCCTTTCTTCCCTTCTTCCCTTCTTCCTTTCTTCCTTCCTTTCCTTCCTGCCTGCCTTCTCTCTCAATCTCTCTCTCTTTCTTTCTTTCTTTCTTTCTTTCTTTCTTTCTTTCTTTCTTTCTTTCTTTCTCTTTCTCTCTTTCTTTCCTTTCTTCCCTTCTTCCCTTCTTTCTTTCTTCCTTCCTTTCCTTCCTGCCTGCCTTCTCTCTCTCTCTCTCTCTCTCTCTCTCTCTCTCTCTCTCTCTCTCTCTCTCTTTTCTTAGATTTATTCTTTGGGAAGTATAAACAAGAAAGAATTTAAGGGAAGGCTATAAAATAAAGAAAGCAATATATTTATTTTCAAGGAGTCTAAATTTGGCAAGTATGTTCTAATGGCTCAGATATATTTACCTTTGTGGGGCCATATCTGTTTTACCCCTCTCCCCTCTCCTCTTCTTTCTCCTCCTTCTTGTCCTCTCTACCATCTCCCCCCCTCTATTTTCTTATTTCTCCTATTTTTCTTTCTTCTCTTCTTCTCCCTTTTCCATTCTTCCTTTTCACAACCCTTTAAAATACATTTTAAAAAGTCTTAGGTTATGGACTGGCCACAAGGATTTGCTCCTTCAAGCATTACTAACTGAACCCTGCCTTATCTTTATTTCTTCCCATAACACCTCACCTTTTACCAGTGTAAGGTTTCTGGTCATTGTTGAAGGGACACAGGAGTGTGTAAAAGGTAATAAAGACCAGGCATTCGGTCTGTACTTTGTAGAGCTGACTCCCTGTGGCTGTCCTTCATTCTGAAGCAGCACCTTGCAAAATAGGTACTCGGGCTCCTTTAGAGGTAAAAAGATGGACACCCCTCTAGTTTCAGTCACACCATGGATGCTGGTTCCATCTTGGAGGTCTTCGAGTCTCACTCTATTGAAACCCAAAAGCATCATGGGAGATACTGAAATGGAGGTCTGGGATCTCCATTTACAAGCACAAAAGGTTTCTCTGAGGTACAGCAGCTGAAGAACATTGAAAGACCCAAGAGAAACTAAAGGGCCCAGGGCAGAGACCCAACAGCAAGGCACTTCAAGAAGGGTGGGTGGAGAGGAGTCTTAGGAAGGACACAGTGTTTGCAAACTTTTATCCTGAAAGCGACCACAGAACCTTAAAATACTGTGAGCAAGTGTCCACCAAAAGAGAAAGTTGCCTTTGGAAAATCTGTCTCTGCTTATAGAGTGGATAACACACACACACACACACACACACACACACACACACACACACACACACACAAAGGCAAGTGTGGGCGTGGCAAGGTCAAGAGGCATTGTGATTGGTCAGGCTAGGCAGAAGGTGTCAGTGGGGACCGTAGGAATGGAGGTAGGGTGGGCGGAGCTGGATGGATTTGAGATATTTCTTTGGCGATAAGTTTTCTAAGACTTGGTCACTAATGGCTGCATGGGAACGATGAAATCAGGGAATTTTCAGGATGAGTCTCAGATTTCCACTGTGGACAGGAGAAAGATCGATGCTCACATTCATTGCCAAGGGGCAACGTAAATATAGTATCTGGGAGGGTGTGCAGGAAAGGAAGGATATTAATGTTTGTCCCCTGAAGAGAGAAGAGAATTGGGTAATGAGGTGACAAGGGAGGAAAGGAGGCCTGAGATTATCTTCTGTCTTTAGAGTTGTGTACTAGTGTTCTCTTTTCTGCGCTCTGAGAACATAAATCCAACATTTAAAATGTGGGACTTTGTCTTGTTCTCTGCTCCCTCCTTCCCCTTTCCTTTCCTTGTCAGGTAGGCTCAGAATGCTGCCATTATAGGGAACAGTTCAGGCTCCCTTGAGTGGCAATGAGAGTCATGACTTAATCTCCAGGAGTCTCATTGTTTTACCTGAGAAATGGAGATTGTGCCAGGGGTCAACTCACAGGGCTGTCTCCTGGGTACTAAGCTGTTAATGTGCGTGAGCTGTTTATGCAGGTATCTAAGTAAAGAGCTTTGCAGGCTCTCTCCATTCCTCTCTCCTTCTGTTCTCTTTCCCTTGCTCTGTAAGCAGTTCTTCAGGCACAGTGGTCTAGTTTTATTTTCTCCTCAACCATAGAGGGCTTACCACTTTCAGGAGGATTGGTTTTGCACCTCAGTAATGTTTCCCACAGGGATGAGTCTTCCCAGTATTGTGGCCTTGGTACATGATCCAGTGTAACTGGGCGCTTCCTTGAGGGTAAGGCTGCAGTTATCTCTTGGAGCATGGACACACATCCTGCTGGCCAGAGGCTGCTGTTTATCTCCGCAGCAGTCTTTCATTCAAGAACCAGGACATTCTACCCCTTGGTGGGATCTGAATCTGTAGCCACCCCTTGGCTTCCGGATTCCATGCATCTACACAATGAACCACTCATGTTGTTCTAGCTTTACATGTTTGGGGACAGAATCTCTTAAGGTGATATGCGGGTAATCTTGATGGCAGTGACGTTGATGGTGCACACAACCCTGACAAGATCACAGTTGCGAAGGAACTCAACTGAGTGCCAAAGGAACGCCACAGAGCTAGGACTGTTCGTGAGAAAGACCTTGGTCTTTCTGTGGAAGCCCCATAGCTACTGGCTAGCCTCACTCCTCCCAGGGCCAGCATTGTATTTTCCCCATGGGATACACGTGAAGACAGAAAGGCAGACAGACAGACTGCAATGCTCATGAACATACAAGAGCTCTGGGAAAGTTGGGTGCACCCTACCCTCCCACAGCTCCTGCTTCTGCCCCTTACCACATTGATTGGCTGTAGCTGGAGTCCTCCTGTTTCCTGACACCTGCTTACTGTTGTTTATCTAGCGTTATCTAGGCTTCCTCTGCCTCTAAGGCAAATCTCATACTGTATGGATCAATAGGCTATGAGGATCTTAATTAAAGCCGCGGATTAGATTGAAACCAGAAACTAAATTCCTCCAGTGTCTAGAAGAGGAGGTGTGCTCTTTCTCATGGAGATATTTTGATTATTCATTTTTACTTTATATAGTGTAACTGATATTCCAAATTGGTATATACTAATGGAATGCTACCTAATATTTAATATTTAGTATGTATGGAAATGCAGTCTCTAAAACAACCTGCAGTCAGTTATAATTATCAACAGTCACCCTATGTGCAGTGGAACTTTTTACCATAGTGCCTATTGTCCATGTTAGCCTTTGCCAACTCTCCCTCCTATATGCCTCACCTCTCATAAGCACCCGATCGCATTATCTTCTGGGGAGTCTACCTATGAATGAGGTCATGTGGGATTAGACTTTTTATACCTGATTTAGGTTACTTAACACAGTGACCTCCACTATGGTTGGAAAGCACCTGAGTCTGCTGAATACACAAACCAAATCTGAATATACAGTGACATTTTTTCTGTAAGATTACATGTATTCAGTGTGTGTGTGTGTGTGTGTGTGTGTGTGTGAGAGAGAGAGAGAGAGAGAGAGAGAGAGAGAGAGAGAGGGCATGCCTGTGATATGGCACACACACGAAGTTCAGAGGACAACATGCAAGAGTCAATTTTTTCCTCCATCACATTGAACTTGAGACCAAACTCTAAGCATCAGGCAACAAAATCCCTGAAACTACTGATCCCTCTCGTTGACCCAGCATAGTGAAATTCTACTGGGCCATAAAGGATAGAGTTCTCCTGCTTGTAGGATCTCAGAAGCGTTTGCGTACTCCACAAAGATACTTCAGAGCTTTGCAGGGACATTTGTTGTCCCAATGGGTGTTATAAGTTCACATTTTTACTGCAGGGGAAGTCCTGTGTGTGTGTGTATTTTAGGCCCAGCTTCAGGTCAAGGAAGATGACACTTCAGGGACACTTGAGTGGATGTGAGCAAGGGTTTTTATTTCATTAAATTTATCTTACTGTTTGTCTTGATGCCGCTGTTTGCCTCAGCATCTTTTCACTCCCTGTGATAGTCATGGCATCATTGTACTGAAACAACATCAAGGGAAAGCATTGGACCACCAAGTGTCTAAGGCTAGCTCATGATGATAAAAGATGTGGGGTCAAGTAAGGAAGCACAAGATTGACTCACAGGAACCACAGCTAGGATGTGCTATCTGCCATGAGACCTGCTGTCAGTCATGGGACCTGCTGTCAGTGATGGGATCTGCTCTCTCTCATGGGATCTGCTGTCAGTCATGGGATCTGCTGTTGGAGTGGACTGAGTGGTTATAAATATAACAAAAGGTGAGGGTGAGGGGAAGGGGAGAGGTGAAGACCTGAAGTTAGGAGAGAATGCATGGTTTCTGGGAGGAGTTGGAGTGGGAGCAAGAGTTGGATATGATCTATAAACATTGCATTCATTTTTGAAATTATGAAAGAATAAATAAAATGTAAAAGATTCTGTCTCCAACATTCATTAGCTCTAAGTACAGAATGAATTAGTTTCTATGAAACATTATTTGCCTGTCTGTAAATTTTGATTTATGTAGGCAGCAAATAAGATTTGCATGTGAAAATATATAGCGCAGTATCTGGAATAATTTTGCATTTTTACTATTTGATTTTTTTCTCCAGACCTTTCACTTTCTGAGCCTGCTCTTCCCAGAATCTATTGCTGATGACAATACCAGGAGAGCAGAGGCCAGCATGACAGGGCTGCCTAGCTCATTACAGAAGTATGTCTATTTCTTCCTAGCATTCTTCCATATCTGTGATAGTCATCTTTTGAGGAAAAAGTGTGGTTGATGACTGTTTTTGATATGGTCCATAGAAGGTAGGGAGGGAGGGAGGGAAGGAGACAGAGAGCTACAGAGAGGAGAGGAAGGAGAGGAAAAGAGGGAGTGGTAAAGAGAGAGAGAGAATATATGAATGAAAGAATGTTATTTCTATTAACCTGATGGAATTAGCATCACTGAACCTCAGAGAGAGTGAAAGGAATGACAGAGGAGAAACGATGAAAGCAAGAGACACATGTCGAGAAGAGACCCAGGGAATCAGAAATTGATGTTTAAGTGTCTGGAAGTCTTCTCTGTAGACATAATTCAAGATTCAACTTTGTGACCAGACTCTCAGAGAGAATCCAGAGACAGATTGTGGAACACATCTTAAATCTAGATGTTCTCTTGAATCCATTTGATAAATGAGATCACATTGAAAGATGTCTTTGTGGTGCACAGCAGTTGATCTCTCATGTTGAAAATGCACAGTAAGATTCTTCAGGGAGAGGGAAGAGAGAGACAGATGGCTCTGTGTGTAAAGTGTTTGCTGTGTAAGCAGAGGCCCTAAGAGCAGAGCTCTAGTGACAACATTAGCACCTATAATTCCAGTGCTAGGGAGGCACAGTCAGGAAGGTCTCTGGAGCTCTCTGGATAGTTTGCCTAGCTGAATAAGCAACCTCCAGGATCAGTGGGAGTTCCTGAATCAAAAAGTAAGGCTAAGAATGGTTGGCAAAGAAACCTGATGTTGAGTTCTGAACTCATCCCTATACACATACATATACATGAGCATCCTCATAAAAGAACACATAGACTACACATGTACACACACACTATTTGGGAACAAGTAGAGAATTTCTTGTAGGTTTTACATCTAGAGAGGTATCAAGTCCTGCATGAGAAGGGTTAAGACTGCAGACTCTTACAGAATTTGAAGCATATGGGAACATGCGTAATCTCATTTTCTGGCATTTTGCACAACACTATTGTTACTGTCACTCCTGGATGCATGGGGAGAAACCTTCATAAGCTAAGCCTTGTCTTTGGCAGGAGTGAGGTTGTAGCTGAGGCTGACACCTGTGGGCTTTGCATGATGGCTGTGCAGAGGAGCCACTTTCTTGTTATGGTAGATACTGTTGCTATGGGTGCTTGGTGGTAGATGATACTGTTGCTATGGGTGCTTGGTGGTAGGTGGTACTGTTGCTATGGGCACACAGTGCTTCTGGGGCATGAACAAACACTGCAGCATGACGTGAACCTGAAGCAGAGATACGGAATCCTGCGTTGTAGTCGTAGCATTTACCAATTAGCCACGTGACTTTCGGAATGTTACTTCATTTGGTTTTGTTTTTTCATATTCCTTAACTACAGATATACAATGATAAATCTCTTTTTTATTGCCCCAGTGTAGTAGTGTAAAGATGAAAAATTAAAAGGAATTGGCTACAAATTTTTTTATAGGTTATAAAGTAATATATAAAATTAAAGGATTTAAGCAACAGATACTTTTGAACACACCAGAAAGTTAAAACTGTTTTAATCATTGAACATAGAAGTGGCTATATTTTTCTTAAAGTCTGTAATTCAGGGACAGGATTTCATTGACATTTATTCAATTCTATTGTCTGGTTGTATTTGGTAGAACAATTGAGCATACCTTTGGGAGGAAGCAAGGATGGTGTCTCTTGGAACAGAAATTTATATGTAAGCTGCCTTCAGCCTTATGCATATACACAATGTTCCCAGAGATTCAGATTGGCCATGATTACTTGGTGGGCCTGGGGCATTCGGGGTTGGGTAGAGAGCCCTAGGTACCCTCAGAGCCAAGGCTTCCCACCACACTGATAAAGGACCTATATCTTGCTTGGTTTCACCTTCCCTGGTTTGGTCCATCTGGTCTTGGCTCACCAGGGCTCCAGTTTAATGAAGCTTTAAATAAACATAAGCCTGGGGGAAATAGAGGGACTAAATGCCAGAAGAATGCATTGAGGTATGACTTCATTTGTTGTCTTCCAAATTAAAAGAGAAAATAGTTCTTCTTTCTGTTCAGGAAAAATGTGAAAACCAATTAGAATAGAATAGAAGGACTTGGTTTGTGTTCATGGCTTTCAGTGGATGGATGATGGATACTTTTTAATGTATGTGTGTGTTCTGTGTATGTGTCTATATATGTTCAAGTAGCTGGGTGTGTGTGTGTGTGTGTGTGTGTGTGTGTGTATGTCTGTGTGTGTATGCTGCATGTATGTAGTATGTACATGGAGGCCCAATGCTGACATTATGAGTCTTCTTTAGTTGCTCTTTCTTATTCCTTTAGGCAGGACTCTCAACTGAACTCAGAGCTTGCCAGTAAGGCTAGTTGGCTCATTCGCTTGCTCGGAGGATCCTTTGTCTCTGCCTTTACAACACTGGAATTGCAGGTGGGTCACTATACCTACTCAGCCTTTATGTGGATTCTGGGGATATTAACTTTGGCCTTCTTGCTTGCCTTGTAAATGCTTTAACCATTGAGTAATCTGCCCAGCCTGCCAATGAAAGCTTACTGTGCACCCTTGGACCCTGGCTTCCTCTTCTATGAACAGAGACATCACATATAAAATAATAGAAGCTCCAGCGTTCTCAGGTGCTTATAAGACAGACTTCATACCTCCGAATGACTCATCAGAAACATTTTATTTCGTACAATTCTGAAAAAGAGGATGTGAGATATGGCAATTTTGAGGTCTTCTATGAGCTTTAGTTTTCCGTGGGTTTATTAATGGTGTAGACCCAGGCCAGGTATTAGAGGGTTTCATGTTCAACATCATTCTTGCTTGAAAGACACTTGTCTGACTACTTGAATACAGTCTCTGCAGTAGGGAGAGCAGTGTAGTCTAGGGAGAGTTAGAGATGTTACTGGGACATAAGAACTATGGCCAAGGCCTCTGGACAGCCTCAGGACCTGGTGAAGTATTTGACACTCAGGGTCCTCATTCTGTTCAGTTTCAGAAGACCCATGGGGCTTGGCCCACTGCCTGTGAAGAGGCACAGCCAGCCTGGGAATTGATTTGAATGTAATGAGCCTTCTGTCTCATCTGGCACTTTCAGAAGAATGTGCAGAGTCAATAGGTAATGGAGGCTTTAATTAAAAATGAAAGGGGAGGGGAATTAAACTTGACTACAGCATCCTAAAGGAAAGATTACCTCAGGGATCAGGGAAAATATTGTCAGCATCGCACAGCATAGGCAGAGCTGCTTCTATTGAACTCGAGTAATTTAAGCAGTGGGCAGTTGGGAGTAGAGCTCACTTACATGCACTTTAGTCTCACAATGTCCTTTTTTTTCTCACAACTTGAAGAGAATTATTAAGACCTGGTCTGGTGCATCAGGCACATAGTTCTATGGGATCCCATTACTTGCATCCTGATGGAACTGCATGAGGCACGACATAGCATACCCTAAGCTGGATGCCCCTTTAGATCATCTAACATGGAGTGCTTTCTTGGTCAGCAATAGTAAACTTGTTATAAAATGCTTGGGTCTATTTCAGAAGTAAAAGGTGGACCAATATTGATTCTTGGTGTTTACCCTTTCACTCACTGACCTATTTCTTGGGCCTTGAATTCTCACTAATGATAGAAAACATTCTACCGTGGGATATGAAGGTGGCTAGAGGGAAATTAAACAGGGATGAAACAGGGTCTCTTCTAAGAGTTTTCATTATTCCTGGGAGAATGAGATTCACTGTGGAATGAAACACATACACACACACACACACACACACACATACACACACATACACACACACACACATATGCATATGAACACACACATGCACAACCACACACATACCAGGTTCTTGTAAAAGAAAGAATGATGACCTTTGAGTATTTTCTCTGTACCTTGAACAAGGGAAAGTTTCATTTGGCTTCACATAGCTTCACAGCCATGAACAAATCTGCAGCCTTACTTTACTGCTGAATTCACTAAGACTTATGAGCTCAAAGATCCTGAGGAGTTAAGAGGTGCACAGTAACAGTCACATTTAAACCTGAGGTTTTGTGACTGTCCTACCTGAGACCCACAATTCTGTCATCCTGTAGTATCTGTTGTCCAGGAACTCAGTGGATGCAATGGTGTACTTGATATTCAATTTTAGTAGATGTGTTTATATTAGACTGATACACTCAAGGATTAAAAGGCGACCAGAGTTTATTAGACTATTGTAACTAAACAAACAGAAAAATCAGGTCTATAGTGAACTATAGTCTAGAGAAAATGTAGGAATAATGATCTTTTTAGAAAAAGTTTCTCTGTATAGCGCTGGATGTTCTAGAACTTGCTGTATAGATCAGAATACTCTCAAACTCCCAGAGAACCGCCTGTCTCTGCCTCCTAAGTGCTGGGATCAATGGCATGTGCTTCCATAATCATCAGGAAATGAGGCCTTTTAAATCATAATCATAGTAGTAGGAGTCAGTTCTGTAGGAAAAGAAGAAAACAGTAGATAAAGAGATTGGAAATTGCCAGGCAGTGGTGGTGCAATCAATCCCAGCACTTGGGAGGCAGAGGCAGGTGGATTTCTGAGTTCAAGGCCAGCCTGGTCTACAGAGTGAGTTCCAGGAAAGCTAGGGATACACAGAGAAACTCTGTCTCAAAAAACAAGCAAACCAACCAACCAACCAACCAACCAACCAACCCCCCCCCAAAAAAAAAAAAACAAAAGAGAGAGAGGGAGGCAGGGAGGCAGGGAGGGAGGAGGGAGGGAGAGAGAAAGAGAGAGAGAGAGAGAGAGAGAGAG
>NC_034599.1:106374790-106391101 GCF_900095145.1 Mus pahari | reverse complement strand
TAGGAAAATATATGAAAGTACAAATACTTTACAGTAGAGAAAAATAAGAATTCAAGAATACAGCATGGGCTTAATTGACAAAGAGGTGATGAGAGAAACTATGCCCACATCAGGAAAAAAATAATTTCACACACACACACAGATAGAAAAAGAATAGGAAGACATTCTATCATTTTCATGACTTGGTAGAATCAAATACTTTACTAAATGTGCGTTTGGGGACAGAGAAGTCAGAGGGGCAAAAAACAGTATTTAGTTGCATGCTTGCCAGAATATGATCAAACGAGCATCCAATATGTAGGGTGTTCAGAAACTTCCCACTCGGATAACACAAAAACAGTTTTCACTTTGGTATGTGTCACTCAAATTTCAGGTAACCATGAATTGACGAATGTCTTTAAATGAATCCAAAAACAAACAAACAAACAAACAAACAAACAATAACACTTTTGACATACAAAAGAGAATGAGAAAAGTGACAGATGATATATTAGGTTTCCTTTTGCTATGAAATATATTCTCATATATGTTGAAGCTGAAATTGATTCTCTTTTAGTGGTTGTAGTGGTTTGAGTGAAAATGGCCCCCCTAGGCTCACAGGGTATGGCACTATTGGGAGGTGTGACCTTGTTGGAGGAAGTGTGTCACTGGATTGGGCTTTGAGGTTTCAAATGCTCAAGCCAGGCCTAGTGTCACTCCCTCTTCTTGTTGCTTTTGGATGTAGATGTGGAGCTACCTCTCCAGCCCCCTGTCTGCCTGAAGGCGTCTGTGCTGCCCACCATGATGACACTACTAAACCTCTGAAATGGTAAGTCAGTCTCCATTAAATGTTTTCCTTTACAGGAGTTGCTGTGGTCATCATTTCTCTTCACAGCAATAGGACACTAAGGCAGTAGCTCGCAGCCCTTTGAGTCAGACCACACAGCAGGACATGGCTGGCTTCATCTCTTGGGCTGAGAGAAGACTGAGGTTTGCCGAATCTTCATTTGAATCTGATTGTTTCTCTTCTAGGTGTATTTCTATTCTTGGCATAGCCCAGCTCCTGAGCTTAAGGGACTCACAGGCATGTTGGTAGTGGTTGTTGACTGAGGGCTGCTTCTGACTTCCAGGGGCTGCCTGCATTTCTCAGAGTGAGCTTGCTTCCATCTGATGTCAGCACAGGCTTGCTGAATCTCTCTAAAGCTCCAGTTTTCCTCCGCCCTCCTCCTCTGGTTCCCACTTGAGAAAGCACTGCATCGATAAGGCTCATCTAACTAATTACATTCATCTGATGGCCTTTGCGTTTTCAGATCAACTGACTTGGGACTTTAATCACATCTGTGAAATTCTATCACAACACCAGCTAGATGGGTATGTATAGTATTGTTGTCTTAAATCAGGTGCAGCACTTATTCAGAAGATGTAATAACAACACAGACAAATCGTGATTATGCTAGTCAAGAGTCAGAACGTGCCAAGAGAAAAGCTATTTGGGATATGGAGGTAACTGAGTCAGTGGGGTTTGGACACATAAAGCCTCTGTAATGTTGGGATACCTAACCCTAGCACTGAGTAAGTGGAGACAGAGAGACCCCGAACTCATTGGCTAGCCAGTCTTGCTGAATGGATGAACCGCAGGCTCAGTGAGAGACCATGTTTCAGAAAATAACGTGGACAGTGATTGAGGAAGATATTTGACACTTGCCTTTGAACTCCACATGCACGCACATGTATACCACATGTGCACACACATTCACTTACATACACCACACACAACGAGTTTAAGGAGAAAGTAGCTTTTCGCTGTATTTTGATTTCACAATAAAATAACCCAAATACTAGAAAGTTCTAGGGAATTATTTGGGACGAGGTGCCAGAAGCATGACGAAGAGTGAGGTCATTCTTTCCATGACAGAAGGTCAAGTAATCTGATGACTCTCAAGGGGAAAAAGTGGCTCAGAAAGAATTATGGCTTGAGCAAAGGGCAAGCTGGGGGACTAACTTTGCCTTTGTTTCCATGACGTCTACCACAACACAAGGTCACTGGTATTGGTGATGGTCAACTTGCTTAAACTGAGAACCAGCTATTGCTTTGATAAGGTGTGTCTCTGTGTCCTCGGGAAGGGTTAGCTTGTCTGTTTTTCTGGAGGAAAAGGCTGTAAGGATCATGATTTAAAAAGAGGGATGGTGAAGATGGTCAGTGGGAAATGCCAAACAGCTAATGCATCAGGATGACTGGAATGTCAGAGACTCGTGGCCATGTGTGGGAACACCCTGAGCATCACTTCCCTGACTTCCAGGATGGAAGATGTCCTATTCTTCATGCCTTCCTCAGCCACTTCTGGGAGGGAATTTAGGGAGGGAGGAAGCCTTTATTGAGGTTGTGAATTTGGGAAGCTTCTGGAATCTGGTGATAACTTCTTATTTTGGGCAACCCAAACCATCAAATATTTGGGAACAAAACACTGTTATAAGACTTGGTTTAGTTTCTCCTAATTTCTGTAGCTCAGCCTCAAGCTCTGGCAATTGACACAATAGGCTCTGCAGAGCTACTGTCTGGCCTATTTGCTTCTCTATCCTTCAGCCTACGACCTACATCTTTTTCTCTGTTTTGGTGAAGTTCCAAACTAAAGGATGGTGTGCAGACAGTGTTGATGTTTTCACAGCTCCTCATTTATCAGTTCTGTATGGTTAGTGTCTTAGTTAGGGTTTTACTGCTATGAACAGACACCATGACCATGGCAACTCTTATAAGAACAACATTTAATTGGGGCTGGCTTGTAGGTTCAGGGGCTCAGTCCATTATCATCAAGGTGTGAGCATGGCAGCATCCAGGCTGGCATGGTGCAGGAGGAGCTGAGAGTTCTACATCTTCATCTGAAGGCTGCTAGCAAAATATTCACTTCCAGGCAGCTAAGATAAGGGTCTTAAAGCCCACACCCACAGTTACACACCTCCTCCAACAAGACCACACCTACTCCAACAGGGCCACACCTTCTAACAGTGCCACTCTCTGGGCCAAGCATATGCTAACCATCAGAGTTAGCATCTATGACTGCATCCACATTGTATGATGACACAGCTAAGCTCTGTATGTGCACAACCTCCAAGGATGCTTTTGTGTTTACCTCTAGCCTTTGTATTCAGTAACAACCTCAGTCAGTGGCTACTAGGCTCCAGTTACTAGACTCACAGCCACCTTCAGACTTAGTTGTTCAGCACAAGAGTCAGAAGAAAGCCAGGTACCTGTCTCCCACCCTATTCATTGTAAGACAATAATGTTTAAGCCTCCCATCTCATGATGTGGTCCTGTCAAAATCTTCAAGAAGTCAGCTAATCCTTGTATGTCCTTGGGGTTTGAACCCTAATGTTTCTCAGGGTCTCACTCTATCTCCTGCTCAGTATTTTAAGATGACATGGTGTGACCTGGCTGCCCTTATCTCCTCTGTGACTTTGGCCTTTCCTCTCACCCATCCATCTTATGGTGGTGGGGACTTTGAGTCAATCGTGATTTTAAAGATCAAGGCCTACTTCCATGCTAGGATGCTTTGCTTCTGGGAACCTTTCAGAACCTGCAGCAGCTGACTTTGCATTCCATGGACAGGAACTGCTTCTTTCTCTCCATAGCCTCAGATACCCACTCTCTGAAGCCACTCTTTCTTCTTGCTGGTGAGCAGGAACTGTCTCCACAAACCATCCCCTTCTCTCAGGTCATGCCCAGGCTCCACCCCTGTCTGGGCCTTCTTAACTTCAGAATTTCTGAGTTAAAAATCAACTGGATTTTGGTACCGTCAAGTGCTTAAGCTGTTTCTTGAGACGCAGATGCCTCACGAATAGAGACAACCACTTTACTGCCTTCAGGTGCTGAGCTGAGGACGTGCCCAGCGGCAGCTTCGGTCACATCCCACTTTCTTCTATTTTATACATCTCAGCAGAATTACGAAAGTCACATGCAAAAAGAAGCCTCCAGAGTGGAGTTTTATTTTAGTAAACCCTTATGAAGACCTTCCTGGCTTCGAATCAATCCCGTGGTAAAAGACCAGCAGGAAGTGCATGGGGGTATATTTAGAAGCTAGGAGAACCTGGCTAATGAGATCTCGAACTTATGCCTGCCCCCTTGGTTTCATTAGGGAAGCAACACCTCAGCCTTGCCTGTAATTAGGTGTAATTGTTTCCTTACAGAAATAATCAGAGTAATTTAACCAGCGATCTGTTTTTGTTTTTGATAATTCAAACTGCAGCTCTTGCGTGGCAGAGTCTGGCGCGGGGTCGGGTTGGCATCTTAAAGAAAGCAGGTGCTTTGGGTTTCTCAAATAGCTGACGTTTTTGTGGCTCTGGTCCTCACCTGCCTGCTTCTCTTGGGTCCCCTGCTGCTGTCACCTCTGAAGAAAGCATCGGAGGTTGTAACTTTTCTTAAGAAGAAAACAGTTCCATGTGCTCATGGATGAGTGGGGACCACTCAGGAGAGTTGTGTGAGCTCTCTGGAGCCAGAATGCATGCCCTCTGAAGTTCTCTGATACTAACCATGCATCCAGGAGAAAGATGATGACAGTGAGAGAATCATAGAACTTTCTGGAAACAGGCTTTGTACAAAATGAAGACCGGCGCACACACATTCAGTGCCCAACTGTGGTGGCTAATCTTCACTGTCAGCTTGAGCGGACTTAGAGTTATCTAGTAGATTGTCAAGGAAGACTTCGGTGTGGATGGGCGTGTGAGAGCGTTCCCAGAGAGCCAGGAGACCCGCTCTGAGTATTAGAGGCTTCAGCCCATGGTCTGGGGATATGAAAGAGAGGAAAAGACAAAGCTAGTTGACAAAGGTTTTCTGCTTCTGTCTGCCATGACATGGGCAGCGGTTCTCTGCCTTCACGTTCTGCTCAAATGCAGGTGGCCAAAAAGCGGTGGCAGAAACCGGTAAAACCACAAGTCCAAAGAAATCTTTCAACTCTGGGTATTTTGTTAACAGGCACGAGGAAAGTAACAAATGCCTACTGTGTGGGTTCACTAGTTTATAGGAGGAGGTCGCTGAATGACAGTCTGGTTTGCACTTGAGCCAGGGTCCTCTTTAATTGTGCTATTATTAACCTCTCTGAATCACAGACTTCTGACTTGTGAAAGGGATGTATAATGCTTCCTAGAAACTACTGAGTAGCTTTCTGAGTCTGTAGTGAGATATGCAAGCGTGAGTTATTATTGATCTGCAGGCTTCACAGCACAGCACAGCACAGGACAGGTTTCCCTAGACTTATGTCTTTGGAAGTAGGATAAAGGAGAACTTCATCTTGTGGTGCCCCAGTTCTTGTGACATGCAGGTAGGAATATCTATCAGATTCTTCCTTCCCTCTGCAAACTCTGAAGGACCGTTCCAAAGCCTTGTAAAATGCATCTCTCAAACAGCTCCATCATTCATCAGCTGAGACATCCAGGAGGATGCAAATCGGAAGGAGGGAAAGGGACCCATCTTCAGTAATGAGAACTCCAGGAGGTAGGGCGGGTGTTTCACATAGTCCATATCGTCCTTATAAGCACCAGCTAGATGTGCTAAAAATCCCTTCAATCTCTTTGTGGAGTAGAGAGATAAATCTCTTGCCCAAAGCCACACAGCTAATGTGTGGAATAGATAAACGTACCCAAGTCTGCCTGTCTTTGCATTTTCCCTTTCTCTTTACTAAACCATGAAAACTCCTCTGCCTTCCTCAAGTTTAGAAATTCATTAGTGGTCAAATGAAATCAGCCATAAGATTTTGGTTAATAATATTGAGGAAGGAGGCTGGAAAGATGGCCCAGCTTTGAAGAGCACATATTGAAGTGAATCTCCTCTTAAATGGCGACTGGTCTATATAATACATAGTATCAGGGTCAGAGATAAACTGGAAGAAGGTACAGTTGGTAATTGGGAGGTGAGTGCAGAGTGTGTATCTGAGCAATTAGAGGTCAGACTGAAGACCCTGGAAACCCAGCGGCAGAGGAAACATTTATTTTTGTGTGTGAAACGAGATGCTAAGAGGCCATTCGAGAGCATGGCTGCTCAGTCTACAATTTGGAATCCTTTTCTGGGATGAAGAATCGATTTAACATAATAAGTGACTCAGCAATTACAAAGACAAAATCATGGGACACAAAGGTCTCAGTCTGCGAGCAGGTGGCGTGCTGATTGCTGCCAACTGGAGAAGGTAGGGTTGCTTTCTATCTCTGTAGACCAGAGGTGTCTCCATTGTCCAGCTCACCCAGGCAACTGCCTCTCCAATTTTAGAATAGAGTGGTAAAATAATGATTGTGCGGGGAGCAAACATGAAAGAGAACAGTGGCCTGTTGTTCAGAGTCACATTACCATGAGAAAAACCACAAAAAAAAGGGACAAATAATCTTCTCCTGTTGCCAGAGTCACAGGCTGCTGGGTGATACATCATGGTGACACTGGCTATGTATGCACACTCCTACCCTCTCTCCTTTTATTGCAGGAAAGAGTCCAAGTCAGTCAAGCACAGTTAAGCCTAAAAATCATGCATCTGAATAGAATTTAAAATCTGTATACCGAATGTCACAGATTACACTTGGAAAAGTTAATACAATATAAACATGTTATACACATGCACACACACACAAGTATATGTACACATATGTATTTCAAAATTGAGTAATAGGACTCTGGGAGCTAGTAGAAGCAGTGAGCAACGACACAGTATTTTGCCAGTCTATCCTTACATGGGCAGACTCAGTGGAGGGTAGTTTATTGTGCAAGTGAATCTTCAGTGATGTCTTAGGCACCATAATGTAGTGGGAACTGAATCGAGCTTACATGGGTTTTTCCAGGATGTCTGTACACACCCATTTCAAGCTCTATAATAGTCAGTGATTTGGGGGGCAAGGGGGGCCTAGATGTTAATACCATCAAATTGGCAAATGCTCTAAGATTAGACCTAAAAAAATACATGTAGGACTTCTATTAAACACACTGTTGCCTATGACAGAAGCCACAGATGGATGTGGAAAGTCGGGTTGCATGGGAGCAGAGAGAGACCGGAAGATGCTAGACAAGCACCGTGCACTGACAAGATGTGTGTTCAAATCTGGAGGGCATAGCATGGAGCTCACACCTAAAAGTTGTGGTATAAGAGACAGTGGTATGCTGGACATATTAATTGTCTTGTCAGGAATCATGGATGCTGACTTGGTAAACAGCCAGGTTATAGTGGTCCATTGTGGCACCCTGTGGAATTAGTTTTCCTCACTTGAGATTTGGAGTAGAGGATGTCTCTTCAAATGTGGTTGCAAGGGGTACTTGTCATATCAAACTCTTCTCGACTTGCAAATGGGAATCAGATGGGCAGAACATGGTGAAAATACAGAGGTAAGGGCTTCAGGTGGGAGGCTGGTGTTCTCCTGGAGCGTTAGGGCAACTGCACCAGGCTTGATGGCTGCACATGGAGTAGCAGGGATGTAGCACAGATGAGGAGACAGCAAAGGTGATGCAGGGCTTGGGGTGAGAAGGGAGAAGCAGGCTGTAGGAGACAGAACACTGCAGCCCGTGAGAGCCCAAGACCAGCCAAAGAAAGCATGAGCGGAATAGCCTGGCCTCAGACTGATCTGAGAGAACTGTCTTGACCACTAGAGCCTGGAGAGCCATCAGTGCCCAGCACAAACGCTCTGATGAGAGAGAAAGCCCTGCAAGTGTTCAATATGGGGAGACTGTAGACAGCTGTGGAATCCGGGGGGAGATTCTCTCAGACTTCACAGTGAGAACAGAAGCCAATGGAGGATGGAACCCTAAGGAAAACAGAAGCTCAAGGTGGAATCCAGGTTAGGTTTCTACAGGAGACTCTGGGTCTGCTCAACACTGGGGGCCATATTCTTTCGGAGTCAGCAGCGATAACTTTGTGGTGAATGCCATGAAGAGTGAGGGGCGGGCCACTGGTGCCAGAGTTAGATGAGCTATGGCATCATAATCAGTGCCTGTCCCCCCAGACCTGTCCCAAAGCCCCCTTTATGATTACGTTCATAACCGAGTGCTTCTCAGTTTGTTTTAATGAGAATCTAACACGTGTAAGAGCACAGGGTCTTCTAAGCCCGATTCCAGCTGTGTGTAGGATTGAAAGAACAGGGGAGGCATGAAAGAAGGCAGTCGGGCATTTTCTTGATAAAGCTGCCCAAGTTTATGCACTAAATTAATAACCTTAAACACCACAGTCCAACCTACAAGAAGTTGAGAAGAAACTCAAAAGAGGACCAGGGTGGTAAAACTTTTCTTCCTTGTTGGTACTAATAAAACTCAAGTACAGAACATTATGAGATCTGTGGACAAGTTCTGTGGATTTCCCATGTTAAGACATTTACTCTTGATGTACTAGAAATGTTGTTAGTCTGGGGCTGGAGAGATGGCTCAGTAGGAAGAGGTGTTTACAGTTCGTGTCTGCCAACCCTAGTTCAATCTCTAGGGCTCACATAAGGTTGAGCAATTCCACATCCATCCATACATAACACACACGCACATGTGCACACGCACATGCGTGTACACACACACACACACACACACACACACACACACACACACACACACACTGTTAACCTATCCCTAATAGATTGAGAATGGCATAAGGTTTTCTCTTTAACCAGATGAGAGTAAAAGAGTAAAATGTGCTCAGCTGCTAACCCATGTTTAGCATGAGACAATTTACAATAGACACATTACATAATCAATACTGGTGTCCTTTAGCAGGTAAGAAAAAGAAAACATTGTACCTACACTGGACTGTTTCTGGCCGTAAAGAACTTGTGCTTGTTGCAGGATGTAGTGAGGCTCTTCATGCTAATCTAAATAAGTCAAACCCAGTCAGACCCACAAGGTCAAATGTTGTCTATTTGCCCTCCTGGTTGGGGGTCTACATTTAAAGGAGACACAAGGGCACAGGCGGGGGAAAAAGCAAGGGTTGTAGGTAAGGGAGGATCAGGTAGGTAAAGCAAACATACAGAAACACCCCAATGAAACCCACCATTGGATATAATCAATGAGTGCACAAGCCTCCAAAAACAAACGGAAATGTTATCTGAAAATTAAAAATGTCTCTCAAAATTTCCAGCTGAAAGGCAATGAAGTGGATATGTTAGTATCTTAAGTATAGCACTATGCAATAAGGCTGAGGATGAAGTCATGCGGAACAGCTAAATGCTTACATTAATAACCAAAAAAGAAATTAAAATGAATGTTCAGTCATTCATATCAAGAAGGTATCAAGAGACAGAGCCCACAACTTTGAGTAAAACGTAAAGAAGCACTTAAATGCAGCAAAGGGCTTCTCGGAATGTAGCAAAGTAGCTGAGTAAGCAAATAATCCCCAAACCTTGTTTGGCTGATCAAGTGAAACAAAATAGGCACCCTCCCAGCTGGCCTGGTCAAGACAAAATAATTAAGAAGTAGGGGATGAATTCAAGTGCAGAACTGGAAGCAAGAGTCAGCCACCAACACACGGGAGATGCTGAGAAGTCAAGGGGATATTTACAATAGTCTCCTCAAATCAATCTGAAGTGGATGATGAGGTTTTTTTTTTTTTTGTGTGTGTGTGTAGAAAATACAAATTACTAAAATTAAACCTGGAAGCGCCTGCATTAAGACTCCGCACATGCGCACAAGGTTTCAGCCCTTCTGTGAGACTTCTCCCTCGAAGCAGCGCCAGGCACAGATGGCTTCCTGGTGAATTCTTTCAGCCTCCACAGAGCAGAAACTGCAATGCTATTTAAATGGTTCTCAAGTGGAGACTAAAGGAAGTCTTCCAAATGATTTTTCAAAAGCCAACGTTGCATTCATTCCAGAACTCTCAGGAGACAAAAACCAGAGAGGAAGCCCAGTGCTGAGTTCCGGAGTGTATGTCCTAGAGAGTGTCCTGAGTCACTTCAGTGACAGCTCTTAGAGAACCAGAGAGACCGGAGCATACAGTCATCGATCACCGGAAGGAATGTGTGTCCAGTTCTCATATGTCATGGATGGTTGTAAATGTCCATTTCAACTGTTGATTTTTATAGTTATGTGTTTCTGTCCCTCCCCCTCCCTCCCCCTTCCTCCCTCCCTCCTATTCTTCCTTTGCAATGTCTCTCCTTTATGGACTCATGGTTTTACACTGTAGCTTAGGCTAGGCCAGAAACTCACCACCACAGCCAATGCTTACCTTAAACTCATGCCTGCCATTTTTGGCCTCCTGTGTGGAGGGTTAGAAGTGGGAGCCACCACACCTGCCATAATGCAGCTACTCTTGTTTAGATTTGCCACACAACTACATCAGTCATACATTAAGTTTTTAGTACTATTTTGTTTTGCTAGTTCTACTTTCTGCCCTTGTATAAAATCATCTCACGTAACTGGTGCTAAAACTCACAGGAGGCTGTGGTGATGCTCCCTCAGGTGGGAAGAGTTGGCCCCAGCAGGGGCCTTCCATGGCTCCTGATAGACAGCATGATTTTAAACCAAAGGAGATGGGCCGATCAAGTGAAACCAGAGACCGACATGGCATTCTTTTCATTTTTTCATATGATTTTCAGTTTATAAAACCTCTGTCATCAAGTGTTGTGAGGAAAATGATGTCTTGTGTAGACCCTAGGTGCTGAAACATCTTTCATAAGATGCTAGACTGGGCACATAGCCCGGTTGCTAAAACACTTGTCTAACTCATACAGAGCCCTGGGTCCCAATCCCAGCACAGTGTGACCCCACGTGGTAGCACATTCCTCTAATCCCTGTGTTCAGAAGGTAGAACCACGCGGGTCAGAGGTTCAAGGATGTCCTTTGCTACAGAACAAATTTGAGGTGGGCCTGGGCTCCATTTTGTTTCCATGTAGTAAGTATATATCCATTGTGACTGAGCAGTGGAGAATCTAAGAAGCTGTGGGACAGAGCTGTCAAACAAAGAAAGTATGTAGGAATCTGGAGAGGAGAAGTGGTGTCAGTGGATGAGCAGAGAATGATGCAGTTGCACCCCTGCCATTGTGTGTAGACCTATCTCTGTGTGTGGACCTTAGGTAAGAATTTGAGCCGTGGGACGCACTTTGAGTTTGTAATAAAGACTATAACTTCCATAGGTGCTAGCAAAAAGGTTCATATGCATACAAGTTACACGTCAGTGTCATAGACCAGAGTGAACAAATAGAAGGGGGTCACAAGAACCCTAGTAAGAGGACCGGATGGCTCTAATGTCCAGGCTGGGCTATCCTCTGGAAACATGTGCATCCATGCCTTCATACCTCAGCCCAGGAGACCTCCACTACAGTGTTAAAACTGTCTGCTTTCTAAAGCCTGCTGGGTGCATATAGAAGCACGGCTATGAGTGCTTCTTCATCTGTTTCAGCCTTTATGGCTGTGCTGTTATGTGTTTACATGTGCGCAAATCTAAGAAAGATTTTCCAAGAGCCCCGATTACATGAATGTTCTGTGAGCACCAAGCCCAACATAACAGCAGACTGGCAGGGTCTCTCTGCTCTTCAGCAAGGCCAGTTCTTCAAGGGTGGGTAGAGACAGAGGCGTGGGTAGACTTGCTGCAAAGGAAGGGTGTAGAGTTCTCCATTCACAGATTTAAAGCCACCCTGTTTATCATTGACAGGTGTCTTGCCACTAATGACCCACTCGTTTCCTTGTTTTGTCTTGATGGGCTGGAATTACCATCACATAGTGCTAAAAGGAAAAAAAAACAAATAAATAAAAAAATCCCAGACAGCTTTAGCTTAGTGGTAGTACCCTTGCCTGGGTGTGGAAGGCCCTGAGTTCATTGTCCAGCACTACCAAGAGTAGGGAAAATGGTTTTTCCTCATGGGATGAATTTCACAGCAAAGAAAGAGAAAAACCTGAAGTGTACAGATGGATGCTCACAAATTATCATGTAGGGTGGGTCACTGCGTAGAAAATTATCTCTTACTGGGAAAAATTTTCCTTCCAAACACCCTCAGTTGGACACTTGATAGGCACAGCCAGCAAATGAGGGTTTTGCTGCTAATGCAACTGAAGTCAGCCATTGGAGGCGGGGCACACCCTGTTTATATTTTAACTAGTTCCATCTTCTCAGAAACAACAGAATTGGGAACAGAAGTGTGTGTGTGGGGGGGGTGCCGCAGAATGCAACAGGAGGAGAGTCCAAGGAAAACCAAATTGCCTACAGTAGGAGAATAAATAAAAAGCCCCAGGAATTACTTATAGCTGTAGCCTCAAAGGTCCCATAAAATGTAACTCTCTGATTTACCTTCCTTGTCTCCTGTAGTGGCTGCCAGACGAAATTAAAAATGGGCCCATGAAAGTAGGGAGATTGAGAACGACATAAAGAATGCTTCAGAGGCCCCAGATTTTAAGTGCCTTTCCACTTAATTGTCTTTGGTTGCCAGCTATGGAAAGAATGGAGAGGGAGAGGGAGACAGGACTGGCTCGGAACACTTGCAGAGTGAGAGAGGACAAAACAGTCTCTTTTGTGCATGCTAATGGCTACCTGAATCCCCTTCCTTTCATCTCTACCCCAGTGAAGGATGCTCTGTCCAACTGGGTTCATGCCAAAATCCAAGTATTCTAGACTGTGAGAACAGGCAACGTTTTGCACACATTTATTAGCAATATCACTCAGTGATTCTTGGCTTTACTTTTAGGGGGTGGGGGGAGCACTTGGATGGACATGTTCCTGGGAGTGGGAGCAGAGAATAAACTTGATCCCTGCTGTCTGTGTTAGGTCAGCTCTTTCAAAGTGGTGCACCATGGTATCGGTTTGGGGACATTGGATGCAATAAACATTTACTGCTAACTTACTGTAATAAATATAGAAATGATGAGACAACCACACACCCCAGCTGAGAGCAGGAAGCAGTGGTTGTTGTGTTGAACGGCTGGAGGGCTGTTAAGGGATGGCTTATTTAGACTGGGCCGGCTTGCCAGTCTGCAGGTTGGTTGGCCAGCTGTTGGCTGATCTCAAATGGCTTTCATCAGGGCATCTGTGTATCTTGCATCCCCATTCTTTACTGGTCTAGCCTGGACTTGGTTTCTTTTTGGCAATATCAGTTTAAGAGATTAGGCAGGGCACACAAAACCTCTTGAGACACAATCCCAGAGAGAGGACATTGTCATCTCTGCCATATTTTCTTGTTCAAAGCAAGACATTTACTGGTTCAAATTCAACAGGAAGCAGAGAAGGCTTAGGTTAGTGAGAAAGGGTGCAAAGTCAGGGGGAATATAACCAGGTCACAGGAGGAGTGAAGACAGACAAGGGTCCTCCCTATACTCTACCAGGTCCCCATGTGCTGTGCCTGCAGGATGCTTATAGAAAGCTGTTTCCTTTGACCCCAAGCCATTCTTCTTTGCTACCTTGAGGGGCACAGTGCACCACCAGCTTGTCCTTGTTGCTAGGGAGAAGGGCAAACCTGATTTTTTACTCTATGCCATTCTCTTTTGTTTCTCTTTCTGGAAAGCAGAAGTGTTAGAAATTAATATCGGGGGGGGAGGGGTATTTTCTTCTTATTAAACACTACACCCTGGCTTTCAGCAGAATGCCACTGAAACCCACAGTGAGCGCCTAACTGGTGTCCTACTCTGATCCACTTTAGCTGCCTGGTAAACCCAGTTCCCAGCTCCTGAAAGTGTCTGGTAATGCAGCTGCTTTCTCCTGCAGCGAATTATGTTCATCGGAGTGATGGCTAAGTTGCCTTAGCGGTCATGTACCTACAGTGTATCAATGGAAGTAGGCTTTAGTTAATGATGGAGTGAAATGGGGCTCTAGGAGAATGTCTCTTGCTTTAAGGGAGGGACAGTCCTGAGTGCAAACAGTGGGGTAGACTAGCAGACCAACTTGAAGCTGATCTTTAGCTGAAGTTACATCTTTACTCATTTGGGTTTTTTTTGTTTGTTTGTTTGTTTTTGTTTTTTTTTTGTTTTTGTTTTGGCTCACACTACCTGACTCATTTTCATTCTCCTAAGAGTTTTCTATCACCATAGCAGGTACCCTGTCTCAGGCTCTGCATCTAGTAACACACACTAACATGCCTATCATACACCACATGTGTGTTCGAGGGAAAGAAGAATGAGTGGTCTTCTTTATTAGAGCCCATCTTGCTACTCTGGTACCAGGCCAGGTTTTACATACTAGAGGTGTATTCTGTTGTGAAAGCAATACTCACAAGGCTTTGGAGACAACGATTGTAGTGCTCAGACTGCTGGAAAGTTTCAATGTCTTCTGTGAGGCATCCTTGTGACTCTCATTCATAGCTGGCCAAAGCTTGGAGAAAGGAGAGAGGTCTTGTGTAAGAAAGGAAATAAGTCAGTAACATTGAGATTAATGAGTCACATCCTAACACATAACAATCCAGAGAGTCTATAAGCTTTGATTGTCTTTTCCCAGTGATTTTACCATGACTGTCTCTGTTGTATGTTTATTAGTATGAAGTCAAATGGTAAAGACACATCATGCCTAATAGGTCAAAGTTAAGAGAGATCTCTGGGATGCTAGGGGATGTGGGTGAACGTGGGTCCATCACCTGTTGCACAATGTATTGTGTTTGGTCTGCTCCTTAGGAGTGGTCAGTGTGGCCATTATTCATCAGCCTACCACCAATTATCTCAGCCTGTGTCTTCTAATCCATTAATCTTTGTAAAAATTGAGTCTTACTTCGCTACTGCTTGGATTAATTCTCACTTCCTGCAGTCCTGTTGTTCAAATGACAATTTTCTTACTTTTAAAAGGCATTTCAGCATTCCATTATGAGCATATACAACACTTCTTTATCCATTCCTGTTCCATATTTTGAGGTTTAGATATCCTGGGCGACACTGAAATGGATCAAGGAGTCCACACGACTCCTCATCACATTAATTCCCATTATTTGGGTATCTGCTCTGATTTTCCCTATTTGTATAATCTAAAAAGACCAATATCATAGAAGCATAGAGGAGAAAAGTGGATACCAGAGCTTAGGGGCTCATGAAGAGAGAAGAAGAGTGAGAAGATTCTGACCAAACATACAAAGTCTTAGAACACACGATTTAGTGACCTATTGTGCTATGGGTCATAGTTATTGTAGATTGCAAAATTGCTGAGATTTTTTTTAATGATCTAATCCCAAAACTGATAAATTAATGAGGTGATGGATGTTAATTAGCTTCACTGCATCTTATACAATGTTCACTTCAATCAATGTATCATAGCATACTCCATTTCTCTTTCCCCCTCTTATCTATCTATCTATCTATCTATCTATCTATCTATCTATCTATCCAACTATCTATGGCAATTAAAAAAATAAAATTAGTTTAAAACTTCATTTCATTACTTTTGGCTATAATTTAAAACCTGAACCATACTAAAATCATTCTGTCTATTTTTAAAAGTTTTTTTTTACATTTACTATATGTTGTACATGTGCATGTATGTGTTTATGTACATGTGTATACATATACACTACAGTGTTCATGTGAAGGTCAGGGGACAACTTTTGGGAGTCAGTTCTTCTTTTACCATTTAGATTCTGGGGACAGACCTCAGTCTTCCAGGCTCTGCTTCAGGCACCTTTACTGCTGAGCCATCCTGCTGGCCCTGTAAGCACATTTTAGGACAGCTTGTCTAGTCTGCCCTTTCCAGTTCTGCTAGGTCTGGCCTGGCTGTAGACTGTTTGCTGAGCAGGCCCGGAGTCTTGCCCTGGTGGGCTCGTGAGCATGCTTTTCCATGACTTAGAGAGCCTTTCGTGTTCTAAAGCTGATGAACTCCGAGTCATCTTCCCACCACCCTCCTCTTTTCCATCACCCCTACCCCGGCTTCTATCAATTTCATTCCCACCTCAGGATACATTATGTGCTTGTTATATTCATTCTGGGCAAGCGGGGCACACTAAAAATACATCTAACGTTGGAAGTGTGTGATGGATGAATGCATCAGAATGTATAATTCTTCTGGAAGAACTGCCTGGAGTCTGAAAAACAAGTATCACATAAACAAAGGACACGAGGTTTAAGAGCCCTGAGTTAAATAAGGCTTCGGTGGATCCAAGTTCAAACTCAATTTTTTATTCATGAAAAAGTCATATTCCTTATTGCTTTACAGAAGTGTTGTTCATGTACCTTGCCTCACAGATGTTACTTATAAAGTCTGACTCGGAGAATTTAGGAAAGGTTCTCTTCTGTTTTGATCAATGTGTCATATATGGGAAAAAAAAATCACACTTCAGGACAACGATGTAAGAGTTTCTAGCTGTTTCTTTTCAGGATTCTAAAAATAGTTTGTGTATGAGGGGAACCATGGGTTGGGGCAGACACTATGTGTGTGTATGAGGGAGGCAGGGGTGGGTGGGGCAGAGGCTATGTGTGTGTATGAGGGAGGCAGGGGTGGG
>NC_034599.1:106355463-106374699 GCF_900095145.1 Mus pahari | reverse complement strand
GGGCAGAGGCTATGTGTGTGTATGAGGGAGGCAGGGGTGGGTGGGGCAGAGGCTATGTGTGTGTATGAGGGAGGCAGGGGTGGGTGGGGCAGACACTATGCGAGTGCATAAGCCATTTCATAAGGTGTTGGGGGGATCCCTGTGGAACAGAATCTATGCCTGTCAACACGGGCTATATTCTTCAAATGGCTCTGGAGATGTCAATTTCTTAAAACAAAGGAGACTGGACACATACACCCAGCATTAGCTGAGCCAAGCTGGCTGATCACCAAAGAAACAGGAAATCGCAGGAGTAAGCAGGTGAGGGAGGCAGATCACCTTCCTAATTACCTCCAGGGCGTCCTCATTTGCATATGCATGGCAATCGCTTGCTCTAAATGTTTGTGCCTAGGTTTAAACACTCAGGAAAATTCTGATTAAGGAAGAGCTGGTGGTAGACGGTTGTACATTTCAAACAAACATAGGTTTCCTTGACAATCAGGAGGGATGCTAGCCACACATCAGTATGTATCACACAGTCAGCTATTCTCTAGTCACAAACCTTATATTTAAAAAAGTGGAGGAAAGGAATATGGTGCGGCCTCCTCCATATAGAAGGCCGTGTGAAGTTCTGTATTGGTCATCTCGTTCTCTCTCCTGGGTGGATCTTTGTCTCATTTCAGAGTCTAGGTAGTTCCCCTTCATAGTTATATTGGTTCTTGTGCATGTGTATTTTATTGTCGGGGACAAGGGGCTCATGCAAATGGGATCACTGCCTTGTGTCTCCTTTGAGCAGGTCATTATTCATGTAACTCATTTTTTTTTTTTTGCATGTTGATTTTATGTCCTACAATTCTATTGAACTCATGTTTAAGTTCCAAACATTTCCTTTGAAAGGAGTCATTAGGGAGCTGGGGAGTCAGGAACATACTTGCCTTGCCTGAGTTGCATCTACCAAACCCATAGCGTTAAAAGTTCATAATCCCAAGGTTCAGAAGGCAGAGATGGGCAGATCTCCATGGCTCACGGACCAGTCAGCTTTGTTTACTTGTTAAGCTCAGGTCAGTGAGACTTCATCTGGAAAACAAAACAAAAACAAACACCAAAACAAACAAGAAATAAAACTAACTAGCAACTAGGTAGATGGCTCCTTAGGAGTGACACCCAACACACATAAACACATACACACAGTCACACAGGCACACACACAGACACACACACACAGACACACACACACAGACACAAACACACACAGACACACACACACAGACACAAACACACACAGACACACACACACAGACACACAGGCACACAGGCACACAGACACACACACAGACACACACACACAGACACACACACACACATACACACACACACACACACAGACACACACACACACACCTCTAAGTGCAGAAGGGTCATTAGGGATGTAAGCTATTATGATTACTTAATTCAAAGATAGGAATAGTTTCATTTCCTTCTGATTAGGATAGCTTGGTGTTTTCGGTACCCTCACCATCTCTCATTATTTTGTTTTATATACTAGACTAATCTTGAATCTCATATATAAACTCTGTTTGATTGGTATGTGTAAACTTTTGGATGTATTACTGAACTAATAATTCCCAGTGTTGGTCAAGCCCAACGGAATCCCAGCATAGAGGGAGAGGGTAGACTTGAAGTCTTACTCTTAGCTGAGGAGCTATTGAGATTTGATAGCTTCCAGGAGAGGAAGAGTCGGTTTTCTATGATAGGTAGAGGGAGCACTGGAGGATGGGCACACAGCCAAGAGTGTGTAGGGCAGCACAGACTGGTGCGCTTTAAAGAGTGGATCTGGGAGGCGACAAGGGAGGAAAGTCATCCGATCCGTTCTCTGAGATGGGCATCATCGTGCACCTTGGTCACTTGCTGCTTTATTCATTCATTTCATGCAGCCTAATAGACAGCTTCATTGAGATCCAGGTCTGTGTATGACTCTGTCAGCTAGGTTTCCTAGCTTTGCAGAACTAGGGGATAACTACCAAAATGGTGAACATGCGTGTCTGTTTGTGTGCATGCCTGTTAAGGTCAGAGGACAACCCGGAGTGCCTGGGATCAACTTCAGCTTGTCAGGATCGGAGATTCCCTGATACTTTCCCTCCCCACTTCCCCCGCTCCACCTCACCCCACCCCCTAACATCACAGGAGCCCCGACTTTACATCTTGAGATGCTCTATCAGAGTTAGCCTTACAGTGAGCATTCTCCACTGCATTTCAGGATAGTGGGTGGGGTTGCTGACCTTGATGTGTTGTAAACAGGCAGAGGTGGGCTTTTATGAAAGAACATGAGACTGACTGTTTTTTAATGAGGAAACAGAGCCAAAGCACATTCAGAAGATAGGTGGGAGTACTTTTTTCTTAAAATGATTTGTTTTCATTTTATTCATGAATATTTGCCTGAATGACTGAATGTATGTGTCTGTACACTGGGTGTCTGCAGTGCCACCAGAGGCTGGAGAGACCTCCCCTAGAACTAGAGTTAGAGTTAGTTTGTAGCTACCATGCGATGCTGAGACCAGAACCTGAGTCTTTTAGAAGAGTAGCAAGTGATTTTAGCCACTGAGCCATTTCTATTTCCCCGAAGCACACGTCCTTACTCTCCTGTTAACTCTCACAGTGCCTAGCACAGCGTGAGGACAGACTCCTGCTTAAGCAGATTTCTGTGGCTTTACTATGACAAAGACTATTTTGAATTTGGTTCATGTTTTCTTAGTTGTTTTCATGCTAAGAGATTTATTTATCTTCTCTTGGACTACACTCTGAGATGAGAATTATAAGATAAAGGAAAAAATAATGAAGAAAAATAATTGCCAGACTCCTTCTGAGACTTCTCATTAGAGCTGGATTTACTGAGGTGTTTGTTGGCAAACCGGAGACTTACATGGAAAACCTGGAATCCAGTTAGATACTGAATGTTCATGGGAACAGCTCAGACATCAGAGGAGGACCAGGGAGAGAAAAAAAAAACTTGCTGGGGACAGATGCTCCATGCCCTGGAACTTAGCAATAATTGTTTTTAGACTGACCAGAGTGAGTTCTATGCTATCAATTTATGTTGCAGAAGAACAGCAGAGGTAAAGAAGATAAGAGCATCCACCTATTGAATTGACAAGGTGTTGTTCGTGTAAATAATCGTGCTCAATACTCAGGACTGTCCTAAAATGAAGTGAGCCGCCGTGAGATCATCTCTCCCTTCAGAAATGAGGAGACTGAGGGACAGATGGTCCCAATTGACAGACTCCATACCTGCCAAATCCTGGTTCTTTGGTCATTTTATTACATTGTAGATGTTCAAAGATGTTTGCCCAGGAACAGACATTTCTGAAAAGGCATTTCCTCCCTCTTTTCCTCCTCCTTCCAACCTCCCTCCTTTTCCTATTTCTCCTCTCCTCTTCTCTTCTCTTCTCTTCTCTCCTCTCCTCTCCTCTCCTCTCCTCTCCTCTCCTCCCCTCCCTTTCCTTCCCCTCCCCTCTCTTTTCTCTCCTTTCTTCTCTCTTCTCCTCTGCTCCCCTGCCCTTCAATCTCTTCCCTCTTATATTTATCTGAAAAAGTCCCTTGCCATATAGCCCAGGGTGGCTTCAAACTTACAGTCTTGCTTCCCAAGTCCTAGGATAGCATGTATGTACCACCACACTTGTCTCTGATAGGCCTTTCAGAATTAGAAATATTGGGAGCAGTGAGAAAATTCAAAAGATTAAAAGCACTCACTGCACCAAGTTTGATGCCCCAAATTCAGTCCCTGCAACTCCTGGTGGAAAGAGAGAACTGGCTTCTGAAAGTTATCCTCTGACGTTCACATGTTCATCATGGTATGGGCAAATCCATTCGCAAGCACATACAGAGGCACACAGGCATGCACACCTACATACACTCACACACATGTACATACTCTCACAACACATATACACACATAATACACATATATACACACACTCACACATACACACATGCACTCACACACATGCATGCACACACACATTCACACACTCACACACATGTATATGTACTTACATACATTTATACACACTCACACATATACATATGAATTCACACATACATGCATGCACAGTCATGCACACATTCACAACATACATATATACTTACACACATACACAGTCACACACACATATGCATATACACTTACACATATTCATACACTCTCACACATACACATATACATATGAATTCACACACAATGTAGGCACACATAGTCACACACTCACACATATGTATGCACACTTATACACACACTTACACATATACATATGAATTCACACATATGTGTATGCACACACATATTCACATACTCACACACATGCATACACGCATTCATACACACTTATATACCCTCACACACAAGAATTCACACATACATGCATGTACACACATTCACACACTCACACACATGAATACATACTTTAACACATTCATAAACAGTCACACACATGCATACACACTTACACACATTCATACATTCTCACACTCACACATATACATAATTTCACACACACATGCATGCACACACATTCACACACTCACACAAATGCATACACATATTCATACTTTCTTATACACACCCACACATATACATATGAATTCATACACACATGCATGCACATACAATCACCTATTCATACAAACACACAAACTCTCATATATATACACACACAGTAATTCATACATACACCTACACACATGTACTCACACATATACACACATGTATACACATGCACTCACACATATACACATCTATTAACACAGGCACACATGCACACACACATTCACACATTCGCACATGCATATACCATCACATACCCACACATGCAACATGTACACACAGGCACACACACATACATGCACATACTTTATAAATAAACTCAGTAACAATTGTTATAATAAAACATTAGAAGGCATAATAATCTTTGCTTTCTGAAGTGAGATTACATGTATGAGAAAGCCAGAACATGAACCAGAGGATTTAGATCAAAATTTTTCTTGTCACTTGTTTCTACGTGTGAATTAGCAGGGTCCATGGCCCCAGGTTTGGCCTTGGTTATAATATGGTAATGATGGATGGTGGAATGGTTAGATGGACTACCCAATACTTTTGCATGTGGTGGCTTTGTCTTCTCATTACCCCAGCATCAACCTTGTTCTTGTGTCTCCCAGGGGAGGCACATCGATACTTTATTGTAGAGAAACTAGTCTCCAACCCAAAGTGGCCTGGTAGTCTGAGCTGCATATCAATCTCTGTGACAAAAAAGCACTTTATTCTTCAAAGTCCACTTGTTCCTTCTTCTTGCCCTTGAAAAGCTCCTATTTGAAACAGCAGGAAACAAAGGAAAACTAACACAGTTTATTCTTTGGATTTCTACCAGTCCAATTTTCTGTTTTAGTTTCTAAAATAAATGTTGCTGTTAAAAAAAAAGCCAAAGAGAACTCTGATTTAGTTATTGCTCCAAAAATATAGAATAGGTGTGTATCTCTAGTATTTGGTCCATTAGGGGTTTGCTGACTTTTGATTCATTGTTACTGGGATGCTACAACCATCAGCAGCCCCAAATTCCAAATAAGTGGTACTGCAAAGGGGATTTTTCCCCAATACTGTGAGATATCAAATCCTTTCTTCCCTATCTCCAGCTTGCCTATACGGTCCTCACTTTGTTCTCTGTGTTCAATCTTTCTTTGTATCTCCCATGAGTCTCACTTGTCTTCTGCTATGTGTTTGCTTAAATGAAAGAACAAACAGACGTTGACTTCCATATAGTAAAGCATACAGAAAATGAACAATTAATATATATCCATGATAAATCCACCTGTCTCCAGCATTGATAGCTTTTGGAAACCTATATTCCATGTCCACTCCACAGGGCATTGTCTTCATTTAGATGCATGGGAGAGCCTAATTCAGAGCTATATTCAAATCCACTCAGTGGGAGTCTTCAATTATTCTAAGAGATGAAACCAATGAATATTTCCATTTAAAACATTTGAAAAGATTTTCCCCAAATGTATTCATACTTTTGCATTTTTAAAAACTTTTAATCCAGTCTATTGTCATCTACTTAAGCAGAGGTAAATGTAGTTATAAGTGGTTTCTGATTATAGTTATCATGCCTAGTCTTAGGCTAAGTATGTATAGAAGATAATGGTGGCATAGTGTGTTTTTCCTGGATTGAGTAACCATTTAATGGGAAATAGATATCATGATTTAAGTGCTCTTAGAATTACCCAGTGTTAGACATGTATGCCTACTACTGCACACACACACATGCGCACACGTACACACATGCTCACACACTTCTTATCCGTCTGCTTGAATTTCATAGGTTCTTTTCTTAGCATATCTCTGCCATTGGGAGCTCATCCTGGTCTTGTATGGTTTTCACACTAGTGTATAACATAGTCTGAATCCCTTGGACAGATAAACATTGTTCCCACGTCTGGTAGATATGTAGTGAGCATCTAGTGCCCAGGCAGTGACCATGTGATCAGGACTGAACCTTTCCTCTGAGAAGCAATTTTAGACAACTAGCCTGATGTGTTTATTCTAGAATGTTCTGTAGGGAAGAAGACTCTATCTTATGTTCATAGATTGTGATTTGATCCTCGTAAGCAAGCATCTTTCTGTTCCCACTTGATCCCATGACAAATTCTGACAAGCTCCATATGCTGTGTACAACTGTAATTAGGTTTTCATCTTCAACCTATTTTCATCACCTTATCTGTACCTCTGTCTCCATCTGTATCCTCATCTTCATCTGCATCCCATATCTTTTTCTTAATTTCTGTTTTCATGCTCATCCCCATCTTTATCCCCACCTCCATCCACTTCTATCCATCTCCATCCACCTCCACCTCCATCCATATCTTTGTCCTACCCACATCTCCTTCTTTAGCCTTACCTTCATATCTTCATCCTTACATCTATCCAAACCAACATTTCCAACTCTGACTACCAATACTAATTGTAATTACCCCTGACTCATGACCTCCACTCAGAGGACTGCTTCATTACTGACCAATTAAAAATTCCTAACCCATACCCTCAAAATTCACTATCGTAAGTCATTGTGAAACCAGCCAGATGATGGAGCTTGGTAAACACAATAGACCATTTCAGCTGATTGACCAATCAGAAACTGGGAAAGCATCACTTCAGCACCCCTACATTGGCACTCTATTTACATCCCTGGATCTTTCCTGTTGTCTAAGTTCCCTTTGCCTGTATAGCCTTATAGACTTCATCCACATTTGACACGACTGTCTATGCTTTTCTTTCATCTTAGACTCAAATTTCTTTCCATTGCCCATGTTGCTACTAATAAAGTTTCTGAAAGTCTTGAAAAGTAGAAATAAAAAAAGAAGAAGAATACTACATTTTAGTATAATAAAAAGTGCTGTAGAGACAGCATTGTGATTTGCTGGCATACAAAAAGATAAAGAGATTGCCTAAGAAAGTCATTTAGTAGATAATAAATCCAACTCAAATGAGCCCTCTGGGTCCTACCCCAAAGCATCGGATCCCCTAATTCCAGAAGCACAAACGTTATAAGATTAACACAGAATGAAATATTGAGAGGAGATTAAGCATAACGTGACGCACTATTAATCTTAACCTTCCTTGGAGAGCCACGTTTCAGAGGATGTAGCAAAGAACCTCAGAGAGGAGTGATGCCTGGGAGGCCAGTCCCACAAGCAAAGGAGCCTTCCCTCTGTGGCTTCCTAGTGGAGGACCTGACCTCTGCCAGAGCTAGAATATATCAGTGGTGTTTGTAATCACAGCTCCCACCACACTCCTGACACGGTAGCACCTGCAAATTGAACTTAGAGGCACAAGATAAATTATGCAATTTGTGAGGTGCCCAGAAAACAGCTACTGTGGAAAATTACCATTAATAACAGCCTCATTACAAGCTTAGTTTATTCTAAACTATACTGAGTCTTGACTCTCTTACCGATGCATTATATTCTCTGTTATGAAAATTATATAAACTTATTAGAGAAAAGTGGACTCTTTCTACGGCAAAAAGAACCAAATTAAAAATGTGAAAAGAATTGAACTTCAGAGTCCCGGATAGAAACTCATCAATATTTGTCAAGTTTGCACTGGAATTTCTGACAGCTAAAATCACAAATTCTAGCTCTCTACTTTCAAGTCAACATTACTTGTCTAAATTCAGCCCTTTGACGCCAAAACAACTGGAAATTATTGAACTCCCTTAAGCTGGTAGTTTAGACTTGTCAGACACTAGCAGAATATGCTTGGGCTGAGAGATATCAGCTTCTGCTTTATATGAAGCTAATAGTTAATTAAGCACATTTTCTGATTCAGCCTTCCAATCTGCTGCTATTCCATGTATTGTTTGGTTCTGGCATGATTTTGATTCACAGGGATCCATTTTCATATTGCAACGGCAACCATGTTTTTCTCTTAGCATAAACTAAAGTGAGCATAATTTGTAGACTGTAGCAACGTCTCATTGAGGCGAGAAAAATAAGATTGTGTCAATCATGCTTTGAGTGTGAAAGTATTCTGGACAGCTTAAACTATTTTGGGCAATGAGTTATTAAAAGATTCCTGAACTTTCTCTTATTGATCTGAAATTCAAGACTTGCTAGGTTGTCATGGTTTCATACTTACTTAGTTTTTAGAACTTTTAACTCTTTGGATTCCTTGTGGCCTTTGACTCGTCTTCTAGGATAACAATACTTGCAAACAACATGCATATATAGTTTTCAGTTAAACAAATATAATTTAGATCTACACTGGTCCAGACCCGAGTCAAGCCCTGAGAATAGAGAGATGGAGTTATACTTGCCATCATAAAGCTTCTGGTTCCATAAGAGAGTTAAAATAACAGTCTGGCAACCTGTATATTCTAGGAGAGTTGGGAAACAAACTGGTAAAGGCTGGATATTCTGTCCTCCTGCATGGTGCCAAGGCTTCCCTGGACACAGGCATATTCTAGGCCGCGAGAGCACAGTTATTGACTGGGAAGGGAAGGGAGGAGAGAGGACGGGAGCTCCCCAGACAAGTGTCCCAAACCTCACTCTGCTCAGTCAAGACCTTTTTCCTTTGCTTGGTATCAGCCTATCCCTGTCATGAACAGATGTGCCATATGACACCAGTTAGATCTCTTTACACTGACCTTTGGTGGTCAAGCATTCTGGTGTGGACCCTGTGCAGAGTGTTGGCAGAATGCTTGCTCTCTTGAAGTCACCTCACAGGTGCGGTTCTAGGTCTTTCTCTGTGGCTATTATAAGATACTCTCACCAAAAAGAAACTTAGGGGAGGAAAGGGTTTATTTGGCTTTTACTTCCAGGTTACAGTTCATCTCTGAGAAAGTTCAGGGAAAGAATTCAAGCAGGAGTGGAAGCAGAAACCATGAAGGAATTCTGCTTGATAACTTTCTCTCTACCTCACTTTCTTATATGGGTCAGGCTCAGGACCACGTGCCCAGGAGATAGCAGAGCTCACAGCAGAATGAACTCTTCTACACCAATTAAGATAATCAAGACAATCTCTCACAGACATGTCCACAGACTAACAATGATAAAGGGGCAGTTACTCAGTTGAGACTTTTTCCCAGTTAATTCTGGACTGTATCATGTTGACAATGTTAACTTGGAACAGTAGTGATGACAGGAATGATTATGGGATGGGACAGACACTGCATGTTTACTATGCATGGTGGGAGTCAAAAGACAAGGGACAGAAAATGGCTTCTCCAAAGCAGTAAAATTTAAAATAAGGCTTAAGGTTACCCAGTGAAGACTGTTTCTGACTATGAGGACATAGGCAACATGGGTGGAAAAGAGTGGGTGTGGAAGACAGTAAGTTTTGTGGGACATGGCTAGAAGTTGTTGCAATTTAGTATGAAGACATGTCACATCATACAAATTATGGGCTTCTGATAATTTTTTTGTTTGATAGTTTTACCCATTTATATAATTAATTTGAGTCATCTTGGACCCTATTCCCTTCCCTCATTCTTTTCCTTTTCTTGCTGGAGACCTTGTCACCAAGTCTCCCTCTGGTTTCCATGCCTTTATTCTATGTGTGGTGCACTAAGAGTTACTTTGCCAAGTGTGGGTTGCAGTCAGGGGTGGGTATTTACTGGATCAACAGCACGTTGTCTGTGGGTACATCACTGAAGAAAATGGCACCGCTCCAAGACAACCATCAATTGCCAATAGTGAATGGTGTTTTGGAAACACGTCTTCTGCTTGCTTCATAGAGGATGCATTGCTGCCATGATCCACAAAAAGACTTGAAAATATTTGATGGTGTTAGTGACTTAGAACACAGAGATCATGGAAATATCAACCTTAGTGCATAAGAATGTGACAGCTTGGCTAGGTGGTCTGTTCTTCGTATGTAATGATATCCCACAACATCTTAACATCCTTCTTCCCTAGGGTGTTGGGAGTAGTCCGGGTGTGAATGGCTTGCCCCATCAGTGCTTCCACCCCTTGAGTGTGATATGCAAGTTGGTGTGACTAGAAGGCTGTGAGGTTGGACTTAACAATAGTCACAGATAAACACAGCACACTTCATAGTGGAGGTTCAAGGAAGAATGTTCAGAGTGACTGAGGAGCCTCCCAGACAAATGATCTCATTGTAAAGTTTATTTTTTATGAACAAACACAGACATAGAACACAGTGATTTCTCTCAGGAAGTTATTGGTTTGTCAGAGAAGGAGAAAAATGTCCCAAGAGGACATGTAGTACATTAGAGGAAGAAATCTGAAGCCTGACACTTGATTCATCCTAGGTGATGGGACACTATTCTAGATCTGTAAGACAGAGTGTGCATGGTAACTCATATTGCAGCTTCAGTATGACTTGAGTATGCGGCTTTTCCTCTACACAACCCTGAGAGCCAGAACCTAAGATTATTTTAAATCTTTGTGGCTGTGGCTGTGAGTGTGAGTGCAGGCATGCATGCCACACCACTAGTATAAGGTCAGAGGTCACCCTCAGGTGTCCACCTTTACCTTGTCTGAGGTGCTCTTTCTTGGTCACCACTATGTATGTCAGACTAGTTGGCCTTTGAGCTTGCAGGGCTCTCCTGTCTCTGCATCAGGACTTATAAGAGGGTTGGTGGTTGGGATTATAAGTATGCACTAACATGTCTGGATTAATGTGTGTTCTGGGAATTCAAATTCAGTTCATTATAGTTTTTTTTTTTTAATTTTTGCAAGTGTTTTATCTACTGAACCACCTCCCCAGATTTCAGATATGTTCTTTGAGACCGTGGTAAATCCATACATCTGGGTGTGGCTGACATATGAAACAGCTCATCTGTAGGCAGTTGCTTACTGAACCTAATTTCCAGACTCGCAATCAGGACTTACCTTCTGGAATTCTAGTCTCTTCCTCCTGTGCCCCTTTGTGGTGCCATAGAGGTTTATTTTCTACTCATTCTGACACTTCCTATTTTTCCCATTCTTAACACAACTGTAGCCTGTCTAGAAGCCAGCTGCAGGAGAGGCAGCTGCAGGTGAGCCAGCTGCAGGTGAGCCAGCTGTAGGTGAGCTATGTGGCAGTTGAGCCAGGCTGCACATGAGCCATGTTTCAACTTAGGTAAAGAGGAAGAGCTCAAACCACCATGAGCCGTGCCAGCTGGAGCTCCAGCCACATTGAGCCTTCCTCCTTCCAGCTGATGACTTCCTTTCGCATGTGAACTGGGTCCCATGAAGCTCAGCTTTCAGGGAATTCTGCTTTAAAAGTGGTAGGAATTTTGATATTGATTTCAGGGTCAAATTTCTCAGAGAGGAGTTTGCTGAATCTCTAGACCTTTCTAACAGTCCATATTTTGTGACATTTTCAGAGCAGGATAGGGGATTCTTTTGGATGACAGTAGAGATAAAATGACCATAACCTGTTAAGATCACCCACCGAAGTTACATTTTACAACTATGAAGGATTTTACATATCCCTCTTCTTCCTAGTAATGGAGTGATGTGTATTAGGAGTTTTACAAGATAGACAAGGAGCCCCAGTGTTCAGGAAGCTGTGTGACTTGCCCAATCGCAAGCTACACTGTCTCAGAACAGTCTGCATGATTCCTGACTCCATTGAGGCTTCTGAATCCATCACAGCCACACTATGAGCCAACCTCTGTTTCCATCTACCTATGTTTCCTTAATTTAAATACAACAGTCTTCCTCTTTTTCAAATGTATATATATGTGTGTGTGTGTGTGTGTGTGTGTGTGTGAGAGAGAGAGAGAGAGAGAGAGAGAGAGAGAGAGAGAGAGAGAGAGAGAGAGATTGAGACTGATGGATGTACAATGTAAGGGAAGAATGAAATAGAAGCTGCCTTAGTTTGATTTTCTGTTTCTGTATTAAAACACTGATCAGATCAAAACCAACTTGGGGAAGAAGTTTATCTGGCTTATAGGTTGAAGTCCATTACTGAGGGAAACTAGGGCAGGAACTTAGGACCAAAACCCAGAGTCAATACCTGAGGCAGAGGCCACACAGGAGTGCTGCTTACTGGCTTGCTCCCTATGGTTTGCTCAGCCTGCTTTCTTATACAGGGTTGGACCACCTTGCCCAGACTTGGCACCACCCCCCAGTGAGCTGGGCTCTCTCATATCAATCATTCACCAAGAAAATATGCCAAAAGGCATGCCCACAGGACAGTCTGATGGAGGCAGTTCCTCAACTGAGGTTTCCTTACAAAGTGTGTGTGTGCGCGCGCGTGTGTGTGTGTGTGTGTGTGTGTGTGTGTGTGTGTTGTATGTGCATCCATGTGCACAGGCACATTTGTATATGTAATCAAATGCTAGTAGAATTTGTGAAGAGCAATGTGGGAAAATTTAATTAGGGCCCATCTACAAGATCAGATTACCTAGTGAGTTTCAAATTTCCCGAGTGTACCGATCGCATTAAAGCCACATAGGAAAGTTGCCTGGCTCTTATGAGCTACATGATGGAGTCTCTGGGGATAAACTGCCACAAGGCATTCAATTTACATTCAAATATGATTCTGAAATATGCACAAGTATCAATGCATTTGCAGAAAGCTAGGGACAGTGACCTTACTGGAGTCCTAAGATCATCACTAGTGACTCTAGATAAAGGAAACCTGGGGATTCTGGGCTCACATGCAGGTTTTAATTACAATTTTACTATATGTTAGACATTTTATAAAGGCAGTATAAGTCTTATCCATCATGTGGGAAAATATGAATTTTATGTTCAAAAGTATTTACAGTATAGCTTTTACTAACAAACAAAAAGAAATCTTTGAAAAGTGATTAAAACAGCTGTCATACCCAAATGATGCGATGCATAGCCATTTATACCTGATGTGTGTCTGCACGTAAGATAAAGAATGGCTTGTGCTTGGCATATTTGAGAAATGGAGGAAAGAAAGGAAAGAAGGAGAAGGAAGGGAGGCAAAGAAGGAAGAAGGGGAAGGAAGAGAGAGAGTGAAGGAAGGAAGGAAGGAAGGATGAGGAAGGGGAGAGGCAGGGAGGGGAGTGAGCTAGACAAAAGGGGAAGAAGGAATGGAGGTAAGAGAGAGCCAGAAGCTGTGGGGGTGGGTGGAAGGAAAGGAGAGTGTAAATGCACGCCATTCTGTTCAAGTATTCAGTCAGTTTCTGACACAAAGTATAAGAAACTATTAACAGGAATTTCCCTTGGAGAATTAGATAGAGATCAGGAAAAATATAATTCTCACATTTTATTAGTTTTATAATTTGTTTATCTTGATCATATTATCATTAAATAATAAATGTCTCTACTCCCCCCTTACCTAAAGAGCAGATGGTCTAGTTAAACTGTATATAAAATTCTTACAGTAGTAAGCTAAAACTTATGTGTGTGTGCATATGCATGTGTGTGTGTGTGTGTTTGTGTGTGTGTGTGCATGTGCACACTGGTATATGTAATCATATGCTAGGGGTCTTGCTTGGTGCTTAGTCAGGTTCTTTGGGGCCAAGGACACAGGTCCATTTGAAGTAAGTATGTGCTAATGAGCATATACAAAGAAGAATGTGTCATCATGTTGCTCCAGACACTCTCCCTAGGTCATAAACATATTCCTGTTCAAGATTCCTAAAGGTCTACAAAAAAGAAGGAACTCAATGATCTGAGCTTTAGTAATATTGGAAAGCCTTTGTAAGCTGTGACTCCGAGTACCATGTATGTTGTCATCATTTCTTTACAGTGTTAGCTTCCCATTGCAGGCAGAGTCTTTATTATTTATAAATGAGGGCTTGTCTAAGACTTGACCATCATGAGGGCATCAGTCTATATTGATGGTCTGCTAGACCATATTTTTTCCCTATTTGTCATGGTTCACATTAGTAGACAAGCAACTGAGAGTATCTGATGTTTTCATCATGGATACTGGAGCTCAAAATATGGGGAGAGGCTGTGTGCTTTGTTGGACTTTGAGGGATCTTACACATTGGCCTCTTCTTGTACTTAAGAGTTCAGAATCAGGAGGCTGGGCAGATGAGCATGTTGGTAAAGTATAAAGACCTGAATCCTATTGGGGCTGTGCTGGTGCTGCTATGTACTCAAATGCTACATTCCCCACCCATGGAGATCTGGTTGTCCCCCCTATGAGGAGATCCTCACATCTACCAAGTGATGCTATGTGAGCCTTGCACCTCAAGTTAATTGGTCAATAAAAGGCTAAAGTCTGTGATTGGGCAGTAGAGAGAAAGGCGGGACTTTAGGATCAAGGGAGGGGTTTCAAGAGAGAACAAAAACAGGAGAGGGGAGACCAAGGGAAGAGAAAGTGGTTCATGGAAAACACATGGCCAGGAGAAATGGCAAGTGAAAGGGGACGTATGGCTGAGATGTAAGCTAGAACAGCTCCCAAACCTGCCCAATCCAGGCTTACAGCTTGTAAATAAAAGACCAGGATTGAGTATCTTTTATATGGGCTAGCTAGAAAATATAATTCCATTTACAGAGTCCAAGCTCCAGAATTCACATAAGGAAGCTGGGCATAGTGGTGTGTATTTATAACCTCGTAGCTGGGAAGGCAGAGACAGGTGGCTCTCAGGCTCACTGGCCAGTCAGCTTAGCTGAATTAATGATACTTGTGCTAACAGGTCCTGAGCCAGAAAAAACAAGGTGAATAGTGACTGAGGAAGACACCAAAGTTGACATCTAGTCCATGAGCTCTCTCTCTCTCTCTCTCTCTCTCTCTCTCTCTCTCTCTCTCTCTCTCTCTCTCCTCTCTCCCACACATCATTTATAATTCTATACTTAGATGAGGCAGACTATTGTGTAAGGGCTTGTAGGACATTGTAGGATATATGCCAAGTATTGTAACCATTTCTTGAACTTTATATAATTTATATGAGAAGTCAAATATCACAAAACCTAAGATGATCACAGATTTGATTGTGTCCTTTATCCACAGGTGGATAAGTCTAGTAGATCAGGAAAGTTTAGGCAAAATACGAGAGCTGGAATAGAAACCTCTTACAGCGAGCATGAGTCAACAACGCTAGTTAAGCCCAAGCAGCTAAGAAGTCACGGGTACAAATGGCTAGGACTGTGATCAATATGTTACTTTGACATTTGCAAACACCCTCTAGAATCAAAACACTATTTAAAACCTTTTAATGTCATTTTATGAAGTTGGCTTGCCCTTTAAATGTCTTTTTATCCCTCTGAGAATTGAATCAGTTTGGGGAAGACCCTGTTTTGATGATCTGAACAGCAATTTAGGGAATTAATAAGAGCTCCTTCTTGGTTGTCATAGGCTGTTGCCATTGTCATAGCCAGACACTCAGTAATCTTCAGTACTCTTAAAGATACTGGCAGCTTCCTTCCCTGGAAGATATCCCTGCCCGAGAAGGAGTCAGAGAGTCACGCCCCTGAGGGGTTTGTGAGTGTGGCTTGGAGTGATCTATGACTCTGTCAGTTCCTGGCACACAGGAGATGCCAACCAATTAATCTCATTGGGGAATATTATTCTTCTTAGGATCTTCCTGATGAACACAGGAAGGAAGATTCTCCATGAATAGATATCAAAGGCTAAAAATAAATGGAGCAGAGGTTGGAGATGCCAGCCTACCGTATCACCTGTTAGAGGCCAACTCAGGAGAAAATCAGTGGAGGTACCTTCTACAGTCTTGTCAGGCACCGTGTCAGTATACACTGAACAGTGTTCTATGATTGCTCAGAAACCGCCATGTTCCTAGCAGAATTCAATATAGCCAAACTGCGTGTGTGTGTGTGTGTGTGTGTGTGTGTGTGTGTGGCCAGAGGAACAACTGTAGTGTTGTTCCTCAGGCACCATCCATCCTTTATTAAGACAGAGTCTCTGATTGGCCTGGGACTCTCCATGTAGACCAAGTTGGACACCTAGTGAGCCCTAGTGATCCACCTGACTCTACGTCCTCAGCTCTGGGATTACAAGGATACAATTTACACTGTCCAAGAGTAATACATTTCAGGAACTACAATAAAATAAGATTGAATATATCTGGTGTACCTCCTTAAAAAAAAAAAGTGTTGTTTTTTTTAAAGTAAATGACAAGGCCAGCAGTACAGGTGAGCAGGTAAAGGCACCTATTGCACAAGCCTATGACTTAAATTTGATACGCATAACAAATGGTGGAGGGAGAGACCCAATTCCCAAAAGTTGTCCTCTGACCTCAAGACACGTTATGGTATTTGTGCACCTGAAAAGCATGAATGTATACACACACACACACACACACACACACACACACACTAAAATAAATGAAATTTTAAAAAATTATGAATGAGAAGAGGAAAGGAACATTCTAGTCAGCAGTCATAGAACACAGCTATTAGAAATCTATGTGTTACTCTGTGCTTCTTAGAATCTTTTAGGGACAATGCTTCTACTGTTTGCATGCCTACTGGTTACATGATCTAAGAGGACACATGCACACACTAAACTGTAGAAAACAAGAGCGATACCTTACACCAGTGCTTCTCAACCTGTGGGTTGGCTACCCCTTTGGGGGGTCAAATAACCCGTTTATAGGGGTCGCCTAAGACCACTGGAAACACAGACATTTACGTTATTGTTCATAACAGTAGCCACAATGATTTTAGGTTTGGGGGGTCACCACAGCATGAGGAAATGTGTTAAAGGGTCACAGTGTGAGGAAGGCTGAGAACCACTGCCATAAAAGCATAGCAGCAGTGAGCCTACGACAAAGTGGAAAGACACGAAGACAGCAATCGTGGCAATGAGTGACCATCTCCGATAATGGAGCAAAGATCTCACAACTCTGCTTCACGCTGAGTAAGCATGCCTGTGGAGTAGAAGCCAAACACCAGGGAGAATGTTTGCTACAAAAAATAAGGACAATAGCTAGGCCTCTTGGTGACCTGTAATCCCAGCTACCTTGGAAGCTGAACTGAAAAATCATGAGTTCAAGATCTTTCTGGATTGGGGTGTGAGTCTAAGACTAGTCTGTGCCACTAGGCGAGACCCTGTCTCAAATCCAGGGGAGACTGTGGATGTAGCCCTGTGGTGTCATACCTTCCCAGTACTGCGATGCTTTGGGTTCTATTCCCAGGAGGAAAGTGGACAATCCATGGCTCTTGGAGCCTGTGGGTGAAGCAGTAGGACCTGTGAAGAAAGGCTTCAAGCCCATTGGAGAAGCCTTAGAACCTGTGGCAGAAGCCTTGTACCCTCTGGGAAAGCATAGGAATTGTACTACAACAACAACAACAACAACAACAACAACAACAACAACAGGCTTGAAGACTGGGAAGAGCCTGGGAACCTGTGGGAGAAGGCTTGGAATCTGTGAGCAAAGTTGTGGAACCCGTGTGGAGGTGTGGAGCTGTGGCAGGAGCCTTGTCAAATGTGGATAAAGCCTTGGATTTACAAAGCCTTGTAAAGACTATGGGAGAAGCCCCATATATTACGGAAATGTCTTTCTTACTGTGTGAGAAGCCTTGCATATTGTAGGAAATTCCCTTGTACATCAGAGGAAGTGCCTTGGAGACTATGGGAGAAAGACAGCCTTGGAAACTGGAAGAAGATGGTAAATGCAGAGAGACTTGTGATGGCAAATATAGTGCAGGAATGAGAAAATACAACAGTCTCCTGAAGTACCAAAACACCTGCAGAATAACTGCTTGTCGAATCCATATTATCCGTTCTCTGTCTAGGTCCCCTTGGGACGCAGTTCCCACAACATCCTAGGACATCTGGGAGCTTATCTCAGTTCTCTGCACAAGGGAATGGGCTGTGGGAGGAGACGATTAATAGAGTTCCAGAGATAGCCCAGGTCTCTAGGAATACTAGTGACCCTATCCTTGTGACTAGCAGAGCCAAACTTAGGGAGGAGATGTGGGGGCCACATGGTCCAAAGGAAGCAGGCTGGATGAACAGGGGGAGCTGGGCAGTGCAGACAGCCACTAAAGAGCACATTTGAAGGTTACCATTTCAGGTGACTGTGACTCTGTCCTGCTGTGAACCTCCCCTCCCCGGAACCACAGCGCATTAAGGCATTATGCGAAATTGTTCCTGCAAAGGACAGGAGACTGAGGTATTTATCGACTGACTGATGTGCATCATTCCCACTGTGGCTTGGGGTTAGCCCTGCAGCAATTTTCCGTTTATTTTTTTTATTTTTGAACTTGGAGACAAATAGCCAGCCAAACCACTAAACAAATATTATATCAAACACTTATAATCCCTGCAAGGTCCTGTAAAACATCACAGCGGGATAAATCCACACGTGGGGATCCAGCTTGACCTGACCTGAGAGCAACTGTCTTGGGTCTTCACTGACAGTTATGCCTCCCAACCCTGATGCCGGGTTCACTCAGACTTGGATGGAGATACTTCGTCCTTCATCATTATCAAAACTCCCCCCCCCCAAATAATGGAGATCAGCTGCCTCAGTGGCCCAGGCCATCCATCCCTGTTGTGGCCCCATTAGACCTCATTCCGTGCAGCTCCGAGATTGAGTACTACTTGTTTTGGTCTATGTCATCTTGTGAATTGTTCTCATATATTAAGACTGGGTTTCTTGGGGGTCATATTTTAAAAGGAACTCCTTAAGAGGTATTCCAGGAAAAAATAATATAGAAGAAGATAAAATAAAACCAGAACCAGGAACTTTGAATGTTGGTGAAATGAAGACAAAAGGATTTAGTGACATGCAGTTAAAATCCCTTCCACAGTACTGCATATGATAGAATATTATACACCTCTACAGTACTGCATATGATAGAATATTA
>NC_034599.1:106346878-106354853 GCF_900095145.1 Mus pahari | reverse complement strand
AGTACTGCATATGATAGAATATTATACACCTCTACAGTACTGCAGATGATAGAATATTATACACCTCTACAGTACTGCATATGATAGAATATTATTATACACCTCTACAGTACTGCATATGATAGAATATTATTATACACTTCTACAGTACTGCAGATGATAGAATATTATTATACACCTCTACAGTACTGCATATGATAGAATATTATTATACACCTCTCATCTCAGTACTGGGAAAGTAGAGACAGAACTAGCAGGAGTTCAAGGTTCTAAAAGGGAGTTCAAGGAGTCTCAAAAGAATAAGTGGGCCAGAAAACAAAAATTCTTATCGAGCACTTGACTTGGATAAGAATTGCAGTCATGTGATTGTGCCCATGTAAGTACCAGGTGAGGCAAATTCAGTCTTGAAATTCAATCATATAAAATATCACAAACATTATTATTGGTGTTTAGAGAATAATACAAATGTTATAAGCCTTGACAAAATAAGTTCTGAATCAAACACCTGCACATGTTTCTGAGTAAAGGGTTGGAAAGATTTAGAAGTGATTATGAAACCATTATCCATTCTTCCAAATTTTAAATTATTGCATTGTTTGTTGTGTATGTGTTTCTGTGTGTGTGTGTGTTATTGTGTTTGTACTTGTTAGTGTAGGTGTGTGTGTGTCTGTGCGTACATATATATATTCATGTATATATTTTGGGTAGACCAGAGATAACAAATGTTTTTCTTCTCTGACTGTCCATATTTTTGGAGATGAGGCTTCTCACTGAACTTGAAGCTCCATGATTCTAGACTAATCAACTACCAGGAACCAGAGGCTCTGTGCCCCGTTGCTGGGTTTGCAAACCATGGTGCCCAGCTTTTTTATTTTTTAATTTTTTCTTTTAAGTATGGTGACCTGAACTCAGGTCCTCATGCTTGTAGAACAAAAAACTATCTACTGGTCCATCATGATAACCTGACTTTTGTTGTTTGAGCTGATTTATAACAATTGTCCATAGTAAAAGGTATTATGTGGTATTCTGACAAGAGCTTATGATGTATAATAACCTAATTAGACTATCTATAACATCGGCCATCTATGATTTCCTTGTGATGAGAACAGTCAGAATCACTTTTTGAAGTATTTGTTAGAGCTGGAAAACCTCACACAAATCCTGATGGATATCTTTTATAGTTGACAAGCTAATGACCCAGAAGGAATTAAATTACAGTATAATTGACAGTACTGATGCCAAGCAGCAGTAGAGGACGCCCAATTTGATAGCAATTTCTTCATCTTTTTATTTTATAGAGACTATTTGTATTGCCTAAATTTGATAATTCAGGACTGGAGAGAAGCTTCGATGGTTGGGAACACTGGCTATTCTTCCCCAGGACCCAGGTTTGGTTCTCACCACCCCACTGGCAGCCACTCTAGTTTCGGGGGACCTAAGACACCTTCTTCTTCTGGCCTTGCTGACCCCAGACACACATGTGGTGCACCAGCATGTATGCAGCTGAAACATCCACATAAAACGGGAATAGATCTTTAAAATTTGTTAACTTGAGAAATAAAATCACTAAAGTTCTAGTGAGAACACCCAAACAAATGAACAAGAGAATTATTAATAGGTGTTTACTTCTAGAGGTGGCTATAGAGGTGGACAAAATCATTGCTTTCACAATTTCAATTTGTATAGCCTTTAGAATCTATGTATCATTTCTCCCTACATTGAGACACTGTTTAAAGAATATTGTAAAAGAGACTCAAAATCTATTAGTTTGCTGGCTCTAAATGAAGTCCCCTGTCTCAGCCCTGAATTCCCAGTGATTAATAACAACTTAGCAATGCCCAGGATTTGGAAGAATAAATAACCCTGTCATTTTCTACCCCCAAGCTGTGGCTTCCTATTAGACAGCCATGCTAATTCTGCTTGTAATCCCCAGGAAGTGTGGGGACTTGTGTAATCCTTCATTGCTAAGCCTGTTTCATCTCTGTTGATCTCAGAAGGATCAACTTTTAAAAAACTGCCAGTGGGGGTAAGAAGAGAAAAGAACGATAAGAAATGACAAGCGTGTTGGGGGATGAGAAGGGATGGCAGCGATTAGGTTAAAATAATTAGTTATTCTCCTCACTTATCTCACAGGGATCAATGTTTCCCCTGAGATAATGGGGATTTCATATAGCTCTAAATTACTTTACAAGAGCCTCGCCTGAACCTGAAGTACATCAGATCCTAAAATATTCAGTGATATACCAAATCAAGAATTTATGAATTCAGCATCTTACCGCAGGGGCGAGGTTGTTTCCAATCTTTTTTGCTCCTTGAGAGAAGGGCAGAACTCAGAATTCAGGGAATATTAAAGTGGGTAAGTGGGTTGGTGAGTTGAAATAGAAGCCAGCTGGTTTTATAGGCCAGTCCTTGAGCATGTGTGGGTGTCTCCAAAGTCATCATCACAAGGAGTGGCGAAGGTGGGAGTGCTGATGGGTAAGAAGGGCCGGTCTCTGTCCCTCTGTTTATGTGCATCATCTGGCTCCTGCATTTCCACAGCATGCTCTTTTTCCTTCTTGACAGGGTGGGAGCAAGGTGGGAAGAAAGGACAGCAAGAAAAGGGGATGGAGTGAGGCAGCTGGCTGGATAGTGAATACGTATAGCCCACAGCCATGTTTATTACTTGGAAATGAAAATTTGTTCTTTGAAATATCAAATCCAAATCTTTTTCTTTCTTTTATTGTGTTTTATGGAGAACCTCCACACAATAGTTCCATTCATTCTAGTACTACTGCACGTGTGCTTGTAAGTGCACCTGTGTGCGTGTGTGTGGAGGAGGATCTCACTGAACTTAGGATTTGGTGATTCAGCTCTGGCCAGAAATGCCAGAGCATCCTTCTGTTCCTGTTCCCCAGAGACGGAATGGCAGGCAATTACCGCTATGCCTGGTGTTTACCTAGGTGCTAGGGACTGAACTCAGGAGTTCACGGTCGCATGAGAAGAACTCTCTATATACAAATTTTTGCATTTTTGATCAATTTACGGTAATAAATAGATAATACATGTAATACCCAAACAAATATATAACTAGTAATACATTTCTGAATATCTGTATTTTTTCTCTACTGTCATTTATTTCTCATACAATATGTAAAGGTCATATGTATCTTTCACACTTTAATCTTGACTTAAAGTATACCATTGACGGGGCTGGAGAGATGCTTCAGCGATTCAGAGAATTTGCTTCTTTTTTTGGAGGATCCAGGTTCAATTCCCAGCACCCACACAAAAACTCATAGCAGCTCCAGGAGAATCCAATATCCTCTTCTAACTTCCTAGGGCACCAGGCACATACACAGGATGTTTACATATATGGAAGCAAATATGCTCTTAGACATAAAATAAAAATAAACTTTAAGACATCCTCACCCCCAAAATACCACAAATACAAATTTATATCAGTTTATAAAAAGTTGTTTTCAGTTTGGGTTTTTGTGTTTTGTTTTGTTTTGTTTTCTGTTTGGTCTGTTTTTCTTTTAGACAAGGTTTTGCTACCCTTGCTCAGCCTGGCCTCAAATGTACAATCTTCTTCCTTCTGCCTCCTAAGTGCTGGAGTTTCAGAACTGCACCACATATTCAATCTGTTGACTCTTCTTTATGGCTGCCTGGTACTTCAATATAGCATGCTTTCCACCCCAAGTCATTATTCTAAGGGCATGGTTTGTTTCCAATATCTCAAAATTACTGTGGATAATCTTACATGTGGTACTTTTTATTGAATAGATACAACTTCAAGGTAAAATTTTTGTAAGTGCTGAAACAACTGTGCCAAGAAACAAATCACTGACATACACCCCCCCACACACACATGTCCACACACAGGAACACACACAGGAACACACACAGGAACACACACATTCCAAGGATACAGCAGTTTTCCCTCCCATTGTAATTACACAAGTTCTTGGCTGTCACCCTTAATGTACAAATATGCCTGTTTCTCCATCTTCCCACCAACACAACCAGTTTGATTTACTAATAATTTGAATCTTTGCCAATTTTATAATTAGATGATATTTTGGTTTAGTTTTGATTTATATTCCTTCTGAAAATTAATTTGTATTTGTTAAAGGGTAAGTTGTATTTCTTTTTAATATGATTGCTTCTATTTTTTTTTTCTACTGGGATTTTGGTCAACAACTTTACTTCTTAATTGATGGCACGTATATGAGGACTCTTAATTGAATATGGCCCCATGCACTAAAATAAATAAATACTTGCTCTAATTATTCTTGGGCACCATTTTTCAGATGAAAAACAATTTTCCTGAAACAAACAAACATTTGCTACAGCAAATAGCCCTTTGTCTCCAAGCCATCCAAGACACAGAGACATGTATATCAAATATACAGTTCGGATGACAGTGAGCGTGGGCTGGGTGCATGGTGGCACAAGCTCAGACTTCAGGAGCATCTAGGATGAGGTGAATGATCTTATGGAACAAGAAAAGCATAGCGTACAAATTAGTCTTGGGGAGCCTGGGAGCACGGTCCCAGGCAGCCAATCGGGGTGGAGCTAGCACAAAGCTGCCAATAGAGGCGGAGCCAGCACAGCAAAGTCCCATGGGAATCTTTTCAATCAAAGGCAAATGGCTTTCGCTGAGTCAAGAAATGTGTTCGCGTTAGAGATAAAATTCTCAAAGTCGTACAATAATAGGATACACATACAAGTCATAACACAGGGATTGAAAAATGGAGGCGGGAAAGAAAAAAAAAAGAAAAATGGAGGCGGGAAATACTCTTTACAAGAAAATTGTATCTTAGTGTTTCATCAAAACACACATAAAGGTCCTGTGTGCAAAAGAATCCTGCACCCAAATGGAGCTAAATAGGCAAGGAGATATAGTTAAGACAGCTTCACCAGGGAAGAGAGACTACTCTAAATTCTACAAAAACAGAAGGCAGGAAACTTAATGCCCCTGGTTGAGCCCATGGTGAAGAAGTAGGAGACAGGAAGGGGAAGAGATGGAGTGGTGGGCCAGCTGTGACTGTTACGCATCAGTGGAGGAGGTTAGGTTTCTTCTTTCCCACAGATGTAAATTCCAACTCCCTTAATGACAGTATTTTAAGTGGATAGACCCCAGGCCACTGAGGAAGACACTTCCGTGTCACCCAGCTGGCTACAGACTGGAAGAAGATGCACGTCCTGAATCAGAAGAGGGATCTGAGCAAGGGGCACTCTCAGGCCAAGAGTCTAGAAGAAACCATGTAAACAGATGAGGAAATCTGGGTCATTCTGAAAATTTCCACTATACTTTAGAACGACTGATGAGTTGTGGATTTAGTTGTAGGAATCCAGCTGGGCTAAACATACCTTCTCAGGCTTGTGTAGGTGTGCACACTGAATAGTGTGAAGAAGTCAGTGAGGAACAGTTGGGTTGCAGATGAATTAATATCGGGTCCGGGCGTGGATGTTCCTGTCAGTCCATTCTCTGAATAGTCACCAAATATGGCACAACATCCTCCAACTGCAACCCAGAAAGAAGGTAATGTTTAGGTTGGAAATGCTGGTTCAAGCTATGAGAATCAAATTTCGTTTGATTTGATTGATCAAATGGTTTCTGATCCATACTAATTCGGAGTAGCAGAAAATCACACATGCAAAAGGCCTATCTCATGGCTGACGTCTTTCTTATTAGCAGTAAAAAATTGCTAAAGATCTCATACTAAAGGTTAAAGAGAGGTGTTTGACCCTTGGCCCTCTGACTGAACCAGTGCTGGCTCTTCACAGATAGTGGAGAAGTCCCTCGGGCCTTTTGGCTGGAGACATCTGCAAGGAAAATTAAGAAGCGCTCAATATCCCTCTAATGCAATAGTTTAAAATAAAGTGGTGAAATTCAATAAACACTGACTTCAGTGCATTTTTCGCCTCTAATTTTAGACCGCCAACCATGAACCAGCAGCAGCAATAAGAGTGACGGCTGTCGTCACCCTGGGTGTCAGGAGCGCAGGCGCTGCATTTGTACAAGGAAATGTGAGGATTATTTGAGCGCTGTGTTTTCCTATGCACAAATCGCCTGCCTGCTTGTGATAAAAACGAGCTGACAGCCTTTGGCTGTTTTTACATCAAATTTAGTACCAAAATGTCTCTAGTGAACAGGCCTCCCTACTTACAGTCCGCATGCATTTTTTTCCCTTCTTCAGAAAAAGGGATTCTTCGGGACTCAGCAGCCTCCTCGCCTCTTCAGCTCTCTATATTTCCAGTTTCATTTTTTTTGTTGTTGTTGTATCTCCTACTTACAGAAAATTCTGCAAATTATAAGAATAAAGTTTTGAACAGTAGGGGGATAAAGACCACCCCATCAGTTTGTTTGTGCCAGGACCTCTCATTTCATATCTAACTGAAAGTCGTATTAAAGACTTAAAAAAAAAAAAACAACTAAAAATGTTAAGTTATGCATATTTATTTTGTGTATATGGCAAGGGGAAGGTTGGTGGGCATATTCACATCAGCCCAGGTGTGGAGGTTGGAAGGGAATTTTCTGGAGTCTTTTCTCTTTTCCTACCATATGGGTTCTGGAGGACTGAACTCAGATTATTAATCTTGGTGACAAGTGACTTTATAAGCTGAGCCATTTTATCTGCCCCAATGTTGTGATGTTACAAAGTTAGACATAGAGGCTCACAACCACCTGTAACTCTGCTTGTCTCTGCAGGCACCAGTGCTCATCTGCATATACCAATATACAGATGTAACATTTCAAAAATTAAAATAATAAGAGCTGGGTGTGGTGGCGCACAATCTTTCATCCCAGTCCTTGGGAAGCAGTGGCAGATGAATCTCTGTGAGTTTGAGAGCAGTCTGGTCTATGTATCTCATTCCAGACCAGTCAGAGCTACATAATGAGACCCCGTCTCAAAATAAAGCCAAAACCAAAAACTTACCTTTTAAAAATAATGTTTTTGTTCTTTCTTTGAGAATGTCATGCAATACTTGTTAATCTTATCCTGTCCCCTCCTGAAACTGCCCCCAGATCTTTCCTACTTCCCTATCCACCCACTGTAACATTGTATCTAATACAAAAAAGCATGGGGTCTGTTGTGTCTTAATAGGCTACTGAGCTTGGGGTCTGCCCTGGGGCATGAAGGCCACATACCCAGTGCTGCTCAGGTGAAGAAAATGGAGTTTGCTTTCCCAGCAGGCATCAGTTGCAAGTAACTCCTTGGCTAGGGGTAGGATTTCATGCCCACTTTCCTTCTCCATCTTGGGATTTTTGTCTTGTGCAGATCTTATGCAGGCTGACACTATGTCTGTATTGTTAGAATGTATAAACATATCTCTCACAGACTTTAATGAAAGCAAATCATTTCCTAAATCCTTTCACCATTAATTAATCTAAACTGTTTCTGAATCTCAAGTATGTAGGATCATTTATCTGTCTTGCTTTATTTCCTTCGGTAATAGTAGCAAGCAATGTTGCATTATCATGTCTTACAGGAATATGCCACATTTTATGAACTGTATTGTTGGCTGTCTCAAGTAAGTAAATATAAACAGACCCATTATGAACACACATGCTTGCTCAGTGTGGATCTGTACCCAAGCTTCTTGTTTGTCAACTGAGGAGTTTATTTGCTGGGTCATCGCACCTGTGGGGTTTCATCTTTAGCAAACACACTTTGTCCATCAATTTAGAAGTACTCTAGTTGATTCATTGTTTCACTAACACATTTGTTGTTTTCAGACTTTTCTCTGCTAAAATAAACTGTAACTTTCCTAGTACAGTAGGAATTTTAACTCTCACTGTAGTATTAATTTTTTACTCCAAGGTGACTGAGCAAGATGGCCTTCTCTCCCCAGCCTCCTGATTAAATCCTGTGCAGGTTTCTTCCTGCCTCTCATTCTTCTTCTTCTTCTTCTTCTTCTTCTTCTTCTTCTTCTTCTTCTTCTTCTTCTTCTTCTTCTTCTTCTTCTTCTTCTTCTTCTTCTTCTTCTT
>NC_034599.1:106344138-106346648 GCF_900095145.1 Mus pahari | reverse complement strand
CTCCTCCTCCACCTCCTCCTCCTCTTCTTCCTCCTCCTCCTCCCTCCCTCCCTCCTCCTCTTCCTCCTCCTCCCTCCCTCTTCCTCCTTGGCACACATATTCTTCCAATGTCTGTATAACATGGAAAGTGTCTTCCTCTAGGAACTTGGATCCATCATCTTGAAATGTAATCATTAAGGAAGACGGTATTTAGTGCCTGCAGGAGATCAGAAATCCATCTTCCTCTTAGGTACAACTGTCCTATCCCTTGTCCACCTTCTTCCCCACACAGCTCTGAGTCTTGTCTACTGACTTACTATATTAGCAGAGATGAGAGTAACTTATTTTACCTAGAGAAAGAGTATTGAGTGAAATCTTCTTGCTTGATTGTCTCTGTTTGATGCAGTTTTTTTTTTTTTTGACAAGACCAAGGGACTGAAGTAGTAGTGTATGTGCATATTGAAGTCTTAGTTATTCTTCTATTTGTAATGTACCCTGTAAAGAGAATTCCCCATTCTCCTATTGAATTTCAGACTTTTCTTAAGGTCTGCAATGTTCTTTTCATTACCTATATTTGAATCCTTCCTGTAGTGTCACTACAATTGTAGTGATTGAACATCAATCAAATGACCACATATGTATGTCTGGTTTTGCACTCTGTTCTGTTACTTCCAACTTGTGAAGCCATATGCCACAACTATAGTATTCTTAGTTATTCAAATCTTGTAGGATGTGGTGTATGTCACTGCCAGTGTGTTAAATTGCTCTTCTAGATTCTGTTCATTTTAATGTGAATTTTAGAATTAGCATGCAAATTTATATGAAGACTCGTTTGCTGAATTCTTAATAGGTTTGCCCTGAATGTATAGGTCAATTTAAAGAGTTTTTACAGGCTTAAATACTACTTCCCAACTCACATATGGTGAACCTTTTAATTTCTTTCAAGGATTCCATTTTGTCAGTGACCTGTTTTAATTTTTCTGTGTATTTACACTAAAGGCATTTTTGTATGTTGCATCTTAGGTGTTTGTTGTTTTGATGTCAAGTAACATTAAAAGCATTTTATGGACCAGCTCAGGGACATCTTGGGTGCAAACTTGATGGATGGTCCCACGGTCCCCAGAGGACTCTCCATGCCACAGGCACCCTAGCACGCCCAGGATCTTAGGATCACTGGGGAGTGGAACACAACATCTATTCAAAACCAATTGAAATGGGCCTGTGACAGCAGGAGCAAGGACACAGGAACCATGCCTGACCAGCGGCTCACGTTCCTTCTGATCAGTGCTGGTATACCTTGGTTTCTAACACACTAGACAGCCCCACGGTTCCCAGAGGAGACATCACTTCCAGGCACTGTAACACACCCAGGATCTTAGGATTTCAGGATACCAGGATACCAGGAGATTGGTCACACCAGGATCTCAGGGTCTCAGAGGAAGCTTGACTGCCAAGAACTCCGACATACCCAGAATCTCAGGTTCACAGGATCCCAGAATCACAGGATCACAGAGAAAGCTGGACTCTGAGGAGTCCTGAATCAACTGGGATTATAGGGAGGATAGGCTCCAATCAGATATATTGAGGGCAGCAAGCACTTGAGATAATCAGATTGCAGGAGGCTAGCATAAGAACAGAAGCAACAGAAACCAAGGTTACTTGGCATCATCAGAACCAAACGCTCCCACCGTAGTAAGTCTTAGATACACCACCACACAAGAAAAGCAAGATATGGATCTAAAGTCACTTCTCATGAAGATGATGGAGAACTTTAAGAAGGAAATAGATAACTCCCTTAAAGAAACACAGGAGAACACAGGTAAACAGCTAGAAGCCTTTAAAGAGGAAACACAAAAAATCCCTTAAAGAGTTACAGGAAAACACTAAGAAAACAGGTGAAAGAATTGAACAAAACCATCCAGGATCTAAAAATGGAAGTAGAAAAAATAAAGAAGTCACAAAGGGAGACAACTTTGGAGATAGGAATCCTAGGAAAGAAATCAGGAACCATAGATGTAAGCATCACCAACAGAATACAAGAGATGGAAGAGAGAATCTCAGGTGCAGAAGATTCCATAGAAAACAAGGACACAGCAATCAAAGAAAATGGAAAAAGATCCTGATGCAAAACATCCAAGAAATCCAGACACAATGAGAAGACCAAACCTAAGGATAATAGGTATAGATGAGAATGAAGACTTTCAACTTAAAGGGCAAGCAAATACCTTCAACAAAATTATAGAAGAAAACTTCCCTAACCTAAAGAGGAAGATGACCATGAAATACAAGAAGCCTACAGAACTCCAAATAGACTGGACCAGAACAGAAATTCCTCCTGACACATAATAATCAGAACAATAAATGCACTAAATAAAGATAGAATATTAAAAGCAGTAAGGGAAAAAGGTCAAGTAACATATAAAGGCAGACCTATTAGAATTACACCATACTTCTCACCAGAGACTACGAAAACCAGAAGATCCTGGACAGATGTTATACAGACGCTAAGAGAACACAAATGCCAGCCCAGG
>NC_034599.1:106342036-106343565 GCF_900095145.1 Mus pahari | reverse complement strand
TTAAAGAAACTTTAGTAAAGCTCAATGCACACATTGCAATGCACACAATAATAGTGGGAGACTTTAATACCACACTCTCATCAATGGGCAGATCCTGGAAACAGAGACTAAATAGAGACACAGTGAAACTAACAGAAGTTATGAAACAAATGGATTTAACAGATATCTTTAGAACATTTTATCCTAAAACAAAAGGATATACCTTCTTCTCAGAACCTCATGGTACCTGCTCCAAAACTGTCCATGTAATTGGTCAAAAACCAGGCCTCAGCAAATACAAAAATATTGAAATTATCCCATGCATCCTATCAGATCAACACAGACTAAGGCTGAACTTCAATAACAACATAAATAATAGAAAGCCAACATTGACGTGGAAGCTGAACAACATTCTACTCAATGGTACCTTGGTCAAGGAAGAAATAAAGAAAAAAATTAAAGACTTTTTAGAATTTGATGCAAATGAGGCCACAACATCCCCAAACTTATGGGACACAATGAAAGTAGTCCTTAGAGGAAAACTCATAGCTCAGAGTGCCACTGAAAAGAAACTAGAGAAAGTACACACTAGCATCTTGACAGCACACCTAAACGCTCTAGAACAAATGGAAGCAAATTCACCCAACAGGAATAGATGGCAGGAAATAATCAAACTCAGGGCTGAAATCAACCAAGTAGAAACAAAAAGAAGTATACAAAGAATCAACCAACCCAGGAGCTGTGGTTTTTTTTTTTTTTTTTGAGAAAATCAACAAGATAGATAAACCCTTAGCCAGACTTACTAGAGGGCACAGGGACAGTATCCTAATTAACAAAATCAGAAATGATAAGGGAGACATAACAACAGAACCTGAGGAAATCCAAAGCATCATTAGATCCTACTACAAAAGCTACATGCAACAAAGCTGGAAAACCTGGACGAAATGGATAATTTTCTAGACAGATACCAGGTACCAAATTTAAATCAGGATCAAATTAACAATCTAAACAGTCCCATATCCCCTAAAGAAATATAGGCAGTCATCAGTAGTCTCCCAACCCAAAAAAGCCCAGAACCACATGGGTTTGTTTAGTGCAGAGTTCTATAAGACCTTCAAAGAAGCTCTAATTCCAATTTTCCTCAATCTATTTCACCAAATAGAAACATAAGTTACTCTACCCAATTCATTCTATGAGGCCACAATTACTCTGATACCTAAACCACGTAAAGACCCAACAAAGAAAGAAAACTTCAGACTAATTTCCCTTATAAATATCAATGCAAAAATGCTCAATAAAATCCTCACAAACCGAATCCAAGAACACATCAAAATGATCATCCATCATGATCAAGTAGGCTTCATCCCAGAGATGCAGGGATGGTTTCATATGGAACTCCATCAACATAATCCACTATACAAACAAACTCAAAGACAAAAACCACATGATCATCTCTTTAGATGCTGAGAAAGCATTTGACAAAATCCAACACCCCTTCATGATAAAAGTCTTGGAAAGATCAGAAACACAAAGCCCATACCTAAATATAA
>NC_034599.1:106340074-106341206 GCF_900095145.1 Mus pahari | reverse complement strand
CTGTGAAAGAAATTAGGCAAACAACACCCTTCACAATAGTCACAAATAATATAAAATACCTTGGTGTGACTCTAACTAAGGAAGTGAAAGATCTGTATGATAGGAACTTCAAGTCTCTGAAGAAAGAAATCAAAGAAGATCTCAGATGATGGAAAGATCTCCCATGCTCATGAATTGCCAGAATTAGTATAGTAAAAATGGCTGTCTTGCCAAAGGCAATCTACAGATTCAATGCAATCCCCATCAAAATCCCAACTCAATTCTTCACTGAGTTAGAAAGGGCAATTTTCAAATTCATCTGGAATAACAAAAAATCTAGGATAGCAAAAACTATTCTCAACAATAAAAGAACCTCTGGTAGAATCACCATGCCCGACCTCAAGCTGTACTACAGAGCAATTGTCATAAAAACTCCACGGTACTGGTATAGCGATGGACATATAGATCAATGGAATAGAATTGAGGACCCAGAAATGAATCCACACACCTATGGTCACTGGATCTTTGACAAGGGAGCTAAAATCATCCAGAGATAAAAAGACAGCATTTTCAACAAATGGTTATCATGTAGAAGAATGTGAGTTGATCCATTCTTCTCTCTTTGTACAAAGCTCAAATCTAAGTGGATCAAGGAACTCCACATAAATCCAGAGACACTGAAACTTATAGAGAAGAAAGTAGGGGAAAGCCTTGAAGATATGGCTACAGGGAAAAAATTCCTGAAAAGAACAGCAATGGCTTGTGCTGTAAGATCGAGAATCATCAAATGGACCTCATAAAATTGCAAAGTTCTGTAATGCAAAAGACACTGTCAATAAGACAAAAGGGCCACCAACAGATTGGGAAAGAATCTTTACCAATCCTAAATCTGATAGGGGACTAATATCCAAAATATATATGTAGAACTCAAGAAGTTGGACTACAGAAAATCAAATAACCCTATTAAAAATAGGGTACAGAGCTAAACAAAGAATTCTCAACTGAGGAATACCAAATTGCTGAGAAGCACCTGAAAAAATGTTCAACATCCTTAATCGTCAGGGAAATTCAAATCAAGACAACCCTGAGATTCCGCCTCACACCAGTCAGAATGGTTAAAATCAAAAATTCAGGTGACAGCAGATGCTGGCAA
>NC_034599.1:106327395-106338719 GCF_900095145.1 Mus pahari | reverse complement strand
CCTTGGTCCTGTGAAGGCTCTATGCCCCAGTACAGGGGAATGCCAGGACCAGGAATGTGAGTGGGTGGGTTGGGAAGCAGGGAGGGGGGATGGGATAGTGTATTTCGGAGGGGAAACTAGGAAAGGGTATAATATTTGAAATGTAAATAAAGAAAATATCTAAAAAACAAAAAAAAAAAAACCAAAAAACAAAACAAAAAAAAACCCTCAAACCTAAAAAAATAAAATAAAAAAATAAAAGCCTTTTATGTTCTAATTTATTAAGGGAACACATAAATAAACATCTCATATGGACCTTATAAAAACTGACCTGCTGAAAACCTTTATGTAATTCTAAATTTATTAATATTTTGACTCTATTATATATATGACCACACTATGTTGAAATAACAGTTTTGTTTCTTCTTTTTCAACACACACACACACACACACACACACAGATACACACACACACACACACACACACACACACACACACACACACTTCATGTTAGTGACTGAGATCTCCACTGCAATAGAAAGCAGACATTGCTGGAAAAGGGGCTGGAGGAGAGACTGGGTGCTTATGGGCATGGGCTGCCTCCTCAGAGGACTCAGGCACATCACCCACATGACAGCTCCATCAGACACTCTCTTCTGGCCTCCACAGGCCCTGCATACATGTGGTACATGTAGACACACATGCACAGGCACAGACACAGACACAGACACAGAGACACAGAGACACACAGACACACACACACAGAGACAGACACACAACAGTCCTACAAATAAAATAAATATACGTTTAAAAAGAAATAGTTAGAAAAGATATTTCCACCACTTTTTTCTTGATCAGAGAGATTATCTAGTTCTGTGGTTAATTGGAGGCTTCTAGGTCCAACACTTTATATCAGGACACCTATCAAAGGGTAACTGCAGGAACAACAAAATTAAAAGGGGACAATTACCTGTGAGAAGAGTAGAATGAGAAATAGGGTGGAGAATACTAAGTTTCAAATGATACATGTATGTATGTATGTATGTATGTATGTATGTATGTATCTTCCTGCCTTCTTATTTGTTATAACAATTAATTGAGAGGAAGATCACTTTCTTGGTAAGAGTTTGTCTCTCTTCAGATTTCTTTTGATTATGCCTTATAAACATATTAGAATTGTGGCTAAAAGTCTGAAGTGCATAGACAATCCATTCTTCCTGGCTAAACTTGAACTCAACAATTTAAAAAAATGCTTAATATTTTGAAAGCACTGGAAGTTGGACCTAATATATCAGCAGTTTTAGTCCTACTCCCCGTTGGGTTTTAAAGGCCCTTGGCTTAACCCCAAGTTCAAGTCTCTAGAGAGCAAGCATGCAGATAATGTTATACACAACAATGTGGTTCCTTCTGGTATCTTGATTCCCTCAAACCTTAGACACCCTGCTTACTCTGCAGCATCTTGAGCAGAGTTTAAAATCAAGTAGAATTCCCTGGGGGGTTAGGACTTGAAGCAAATTCCACCACCATATTTAATGGAGAATTATAAATGTGCCCAATCTCAGTGCCCACAGAGATCACACAGTGAATCCTCAGGGACACTGGCTTTCTCCTCTTCTCAAGAACACTGTAACCCATTGTGAGCAGAGAAGCAATAAGAAAATGTATTATGTGCAAAACCGCATTGCAAGCACTCATGGGGGGATGGAGCAAGCCTGCTGGGAATACCTATTGGGATATGCAGTTATTACAATTACATTTCTTTGTATGCTGGACAGTAATGGCTGCCTTGCTCAGTGGATGTCATGAGTAGGCAACTAAACTCCCTGAGAACTAATCCCAAATCTTTCAGAAAGACATTATGTGTTCATAAACAAATTGGCCAAGCAGAGCTGAATGTTTTATGGATGGTAAGAAATCTATCAGACTGGTGAGATGGCCCAACTGGTAAATGGTCTTGCCACAGTAAGCCTGGCATTGTGAATTGGATAAAGATGGAGGAAGAGAACCGATTCCACAAAATTGTCCTCTGGCCTCCATTTGTGTGTTGTGGAATGTGTGCCTCCTTTTCTACATCATAACATCATATGCTTATATGCATACACACACACACACACACACACACACACACACACACACACACCCCAAAATGTACTGACAATGATTATTATATAAGCATCAAAAGTGAAAAGCATTCTTATATATGGGTTGAAATTGTATGTCTTGGGGAATATTGATCAGTGCAATATAGACTTGCAAATTCTAGCACTTAAAAGTTGGTAATGGACTGAAACACACACACACACACACACACACACACACACACACACACACACACACACACACATACACACACCTCAAATTAAGATATACCTGAATTCAACTAGAACAAAAACAAGAATAGTACCAGGTTTTAGATTTCTGGATAGGAAATGCCTAAGTTTTTCATTAATCACATTTATCTGTCCAACCCATTGAAAATAATGAAACTTTCACACATACCCCACACCACCACCACCACCACCACCACCACCACCACCACCACCACTGTCACCACCACCANACTTTCACACATACCCCACACCACCACCACCACCACTGTCACCACCATCACTACCACCACTGTCACCACCACCACCACCACCACTGTCACCACCACCACCACCACCACCACTGTCACCACCATCACTACCACTACTTCTAGAAGTTTACAAAACATAATAAAGACATGATATATGATTCTCCTTAATGCTGGCCATTTTGTTACATCCCTTCAAATATTCTGAATTGTACCCAGAAAGAAGGAATAAAGGAGGAGAGGGAGCCATAGCAAAGAATGGAGCCAGTGGGAGAAGGAGTGGGGAGGGAGAATGGGTGATCAAAATGACTAAAATTCATTTTATAAAAATATAAACCTGTCAAACAAAAAATAAAAATGACATACATTATTCTGAAAGTTAGTGGCTTGAGAAAATAGGAGCATTGTAATCACTGTTGTCTCTTAGTCATTATGTATTTTATTACAAATAATATCTTCATTTTGAACTATTTCAGCAAAGCACAAAGAAAGAAAAAATTGAAACCAACCAACCAAGTAATCAGCAACAACAACAACAACAACAACAACAACAAAGCCACGACCTCTGCTGGTGAGGACTGACTGTGTTGATGTTAGGTCAGCTCAGCTCAGTCAACTGGGAGACAAGAGCTGGTTTCCCTAGTCAGGGATCTTTCCCAGACCCCCTTCAGCTGGCTGCATCAGCCATCAGGCCCTCCATGTCTCCCCTCTTCCTTTCTCACCACTGCATGTCCTATGAAAACAAGTTTCCCAGTACATGGAAGCCTTCAGTGGCCAGGCTCCACCCACTGCAGTTCTCAACTGTGCTGTTTCTCCCAGCTCTTCAGCACCATTAGATAACATTTCCTACAAAGCTCACCTCTCATCAACGCCAACATGTTGCAGAGGATCTGGGTTATGTGACTTTCTTTGGGACACCTCATAAGCCACCTGCTGTCATTGTCATCCCTTCCATGGTGAGCTGACTACACAGTGCAGTAATATTTTTGATGGCTATGCATTGAACATAGAGTATATCATGGGTTTTGGTATGGTTGATCCCTTTGGCAGTGGTACTTGGTACTAATTTCTTCATTGGTGGTATGATGAGGAAAGCAAGGTTTGGAACGGAGCTGTGACTCACTCAGGCATAAGCTCATGCACTGCATGTTAGTGGCTTCAGTGCCGACAGCTCAATTTCAGAGTGTCTGATTTTACTTACTAGGCAATTTGAGGAGACAGCAAAGCCAAACAGGGTTTGTCTCAAACTGAGACCTCCATTTAAATTGATCATGATAGGTTCTATGTTAGCAAGTGTTCTTGAAGTTTTTTTAGTAGCTAACCTTCCCTCTACATTTCTCTATCATGTTTGCATATGTGTGGGATGGAGAGCTCTGCCAGCTTCATATCTACATTACATCATCTGAGCTCCTCACTGAGTCCTACAAGCCTCGGATCCAAGGGGCCTGGTCTCAGATGCTCCTTGGACCAGGGGCTGAGATTCCCCTAGGCCTTCCCTCCAGGTTTGCTTCAAAGGGTGAGATAATGCTTGGTGGCCCTTTGCACCCTACAACCAATCGCGTGGACGGTGTCTAGCAAATGAGCAAATACTTCTAGAAAAAATAATTATGGGAATTTCATTATGGGAATAATAAAATATAGTGTCCATGACCCTAATTAATTTAGCATCTCCATATCCAAATAGCACTAGATTATATATCATAACGATGCTTTCTTGAGGTATAAAGAAATAGGATACTATTCATATGTAGTGTACCAGAGCTGGGTGTAAAACATCATTTCTGTTGGTCTTACCACAGTTCCTGTCCTCTGGCTAGTGGTCCTTCCTGTCCTCCACCTTGGTTTCTTAAGGAGTTGGTTCTTCTCCTTAGTCTCCCTGACTCTCAACCTATGATCTCTGTCCCGCTCCTCCTCTCTGCGGCAGATTCATATTTGCTACTTCGAATCTGCTCATTAAACATTTTGTTGTATTAAAAAAAAAGAAGAAGAATGAAAGAAAAGAACATCCCTGGCCTCCTCTAGTGTGTATCACATCTTGGTTTTCCAGGCCCACAGTGCGCTGGTCTCCCCACTTTAGTAATGGAATGCTGTTTTCCATTTTCCATTTTCACCATTTATTTCCTTTCTGTTTTTCCACGTAACTGTAAACCTCCCATCTCCTGCCTGCCTCCATTTCTACCATGGAGCTATGGAGTTTCCACTGAGTTTCCATACAGCCCTTTAGGTATTTTCATCTCTAAGGTGTTCAGTCATGATACAAGTGAGAGATACCAAGGGCTCATGAGACTGTGTTCCAACAGGCATTAATATTTATACTGCCTTTTCATTGAGTAAAGCATAGCTTAAAAAGAGGCAGAGGGCAATACAGAGGTAAACCAAAATAGCTTATCTGGCATTGGGGAGATGGCTCAGTGGTAAAGCATTTGCAGGGTATGCAACTATCATGTTCATGTACTTATCTACATATTTCTATCTACATATTTATATCATATCAGATGTTTATCTGTCTTTCTGTCATCTACATATATGTGTGTGTGTATCTATCTATGTATTAACATATTCTATATGTATCTATGAGCTATCATCTATGTAACAGTCATCTATCTTCTATCATTTATCTAGCTACCAATCATTTATCATTTATTTTCATACCCATCTACATTTCTATCACTTATGTTTTAATATGCACACATTTATCTCTCTGTATGCATATCCTGTATATGAATGTATATATTTACATATTATCTGTTTATTATATATCTTTATATCATCTATGTATGAATATATGTATCTACCATCTATCTACATATTAATTTATATGTGTAATATATCTGTATATGTCAATATAGCATATGTAATATGTTATATGATCTATTCACCTATGTATTAATCTCTGTATGTATTTACGTTACTGCCACTCCTTCTACCATGTATACATATAACAATTAGCCTGAGCCAGTTTGGAAGATCCTGAGTGGGTGAAGGATTGGCAATGTGCAACACAGTTTGTTTTTCCCTGTGAAGAGTTTAAAATCAAATGGTGAATTAAATGGATTTTTCCTCTTTTAGAATCATCACAACAGAACTTCCCTGTGGCTCAGAAATATTTAAAAAGAACAATAGAAGAGAATTGAAATCCCAAGGGTTTGCACAGCGAGTACCATGCAGTAAAGAGCTGCTTCTATGTCATTGTGCAGATCCCCCATGGCCCAGAAAAGAAACTTCTTAATTAGATTTCAATGGTCCTTGTTTGCCAACGTGTGCTGTTATAGGATAGGTAGTGATTGGTGGGCTAAGCATTTGTTTGAGCTTCTTGCCTACTCTCTGTGGTATTCTCCTGAGATCTGACCCTATCTTGTGACTTCACGGTTCCTTCCGACAACAAGTTAAGTCACTCTGCCCTGTCACATGTGGACTGTGATGGATGTCCAGGGATGCAGGTAAATTAGTTCAACAGGTGGCAAGGCACCCAGGGGAGGAGAAGTCTGCTCCATGCAGGTATGCTAATACATTCTCAAAGCATCATTATCATTCTGCAGTTCAAAAATAATTGAATTTGCATATCCCCGATGTTTAAGAATTGATTTGCTAAATGAGAAAATGCGGGGTCTAATGACCATGTGCCTATGCTCCAGTACACATTATTTCAGGATCTGGGGAATCTGCAGAGACACAGTTGTACAGTCCCTTTTGCATAGATGGACTTTTTCCTGTTATCTCAGGAAAGCTCTGGGCACTGCTTCCCCCTCCTAATCGAATGGAATCATTCTCTGTTCTAAACATAGGATCAGAAGTGCCTTGGAGGCTGCGGGGAGAGTAAATAATTAGCTACCTGGATGCCTAGAGAGACAGTGTGGAGGGTTTTAGAGACTCGGAACAAATGGACTGAGACATTATGCAAAATTAGTTTTGCTTAGACTTTAATTTATCTAATTTAATATAATTATGAGGAAAGCAAACTGTGGGCAGTTAGGAGCAAGAAATCAGGAGCCTGCGCAAAGGAGGTTGGTATGGTAATTCTATGACAGACTTTAATGACAATCAGGTGAAGCTGAACTTTTTACTTTAAAAATAATGCTTTTATTAGTGTATATTAAGTATATATAATAATGAGTTTCATTATGACATTTTCATACATGTATATATTTTGATCATGTTCTCCCTCCTGACACGCTCTTTTACCCCTCCGTCAGCTTCATATAGAAAATCCCCAAACTGGAACTCTGAGGCAAGAAGCCATGGTATAGAAGATTAACATTGAGGGGCAGATGTTGGGGATGGTAGTATAGACACACATCCCAGTTCCTCTCCATTTCCGGTGAAGATGACTCAGCGGGAACATGAGGCACTCTGTGGGCTGCGTAGGTCTGATGATGTCACACTGATCTGAGAATCTAAGTTGTAGGTCTACTTGTTCTGAGAGATGAATGTGGAAGAGGATCGAAGATTGTAAAGACTGAAGGAAATGATCTGAAGGCAACGAGACAGTGGGTCTAGTAATATGAGTGTTCGGTTGGAGGCAGGAGAATGGCATCGGAGGGAGCTCAGTCATTTCCCCCCCCCCCCGGTTGTTCTTTACCCCAATGAGACCAGGCATCTGTTCTGTCTCTGATACACAGAACAGTGTGCCACAAAGGTCGTCACCATGATAGCTCTGGCGTCTGGCTGAAGGGCTGACATTCAGGATGCATTTTCTGAACTACACTACTTTCCAAAGAATTCAGGCTGCCAGTTGGAAGGGACGACCCATGGAAGATGCCAGGCAGATTGGGGAAGGTGTGAAGGCCAGAACTCGCAACTAAGCATGTGGGCTTCCAAAACTCAGGGAAGAAAGTGAAATTTGGCATGTTAGAACTAATAGAATTTGTGGGAGAACTCTCAGAGTGATGAGCTCTCTGTCTGAAAACATTACAGTGGACCCCACTTAAAATGTCCCCACAAAGCAGCTCAACCTATGGTGTTTTCTAAATATAAATTCAGATGGGAAATGTAAGCCATTACTAAAGCTGTCCTTAGCCCTACATTTCACCATAAGAAGTCCTCATCATCTCTATTATGTCCAGAAAGGAGATAGATAATTTTGACTGTCTTATTACCACTGCACTGGCCACTCAGTCTATGTTTTCTCCTATTAGCTTGTCTCCATCTGGCTTCCTCTGTTGCAGCTTCATGGAGGCAAGGACTGGTGAGATGTGTCAGTGGGTAAAATTGTCTGCCACCAAGCCTGAGGACCTGCGTTCAATCCCCAGCACCCACATATTGGAAGGAGAGAACCCACTCCCAAAAGTTGTTCTCTGACTTCCTCATACATGCTAAGTCATGTGTGTTCCCATGACATAGCATATGTGGACACACACACACACACACACACACACAAACACACACACGGTAAACAGAGAAAACTGTCTGAAACTCACTCTAAATTGTTACCAGCCTTTTTAAAAAACCTAGTAGTTCTTGAGCATTAGCCTCCAAGGAACTGAAGTTGTATTCCTAGAACCAACCATAACTTTTGTTATAATACTTTTATTTCCTTGCTACATATTGTAATTTCTCCCTATGGGAGTACTTCTATTTGTCTGCCAAGCTGAAGGTCTCGCGCTTCTCTGAACAAACTTGCTCCAGGTGATTGTATCCATCCCTTGCCCGTGAACACTTCTGTCAGCATATTTACACATGCACCTCGGGGAGGACAGACTACATCAGCTGTGGATGGAGCTCTGTTCTACGTGTCTCTGCCACCTCTCCATTTGACTCTCACAAAGATGTTTTACCTGCCATCCTTCCAACCTTATTCATTTACTCTCAAAATCTTTTTTCACCATCTTTACAGTTTTCTCCATATCAGTGAATGCTCCCCGTGTTCCCAACCAGTCCATCTCTGTCCACCACTGGATCTACCATCCCCATCACTCACACAGAACATCTGACCAAGTGGCTGCTCTTCTTTAATCTACTGTCCAAAGCTTGTAGGGCTGATCCCTTATAAAACACGACACATTGAATGCGATCACTGGAAACCTCCTTGTAGGTCTCTTTAGTATTAAACTCAGCTCACTGCTTTGACTTGCTTGTCTTTTCCTTTTCGACTCAATCTCATCGTGAGCTCTGGAACCTTCTGTAGTGCCATCCCCTTCCTTATCAAGTGGCTTGGGATCAATATTCTCCACTGTTGTGCATATGAAACATTTTTATTTTTATCTACAATATTCTTCCTTCTGTTTCTCATTTAGCTGTCAACTTGAATTCCCTACAGCCTGGCAAGATTTCTTTTCAAGCTTTTGTGTCTCTGCTCAGCCCTGTGTATCTAAGTAGATTACATGAAAAATTCTCATTAGAACATTAGAAGAATGCACGAAATCATCTATAGGTGACTTGGGATCCTTCCCTGTCACACTCAGATGTGTCTTCCTTTATCTTGGCATGTGAGCTGGAACCCACGGACTCTCATATTCTCAGGCATTCGACTTGAAAGGCTCTCCGACAGTTTCTAATGACCTTCATTTTGGTAGTTTTCTCTGCATAGCTGAATGCAAAGAACATGCTAGAGAAAAGCTTCAATAGTAGAACTTCTATATCTTTGAGTCAAAACTTGAGAAAGACCCGTAGAAAAGAACTACAGGGAAGTGTTGTTTGGTAGCTGTGAAAAAGGAGGAACTCATGTAACTTGTGTGAGTTCTGCTCTCTGGCCCTGCCTGAAATGATGAAGATTTTACTCTTAAATGCTTCTTGCTCATGACATGAATTAGTACAAAATTTCAATGGATTTTCTGAGATATGAGTGTTTATATATTAACTTATTATAGCCTGTTCTGTTTTGAATAGCATAATATCTCACATAAATGCTTCTTTATCTGGCCTTCCAATTTATTCTCATTGAGTCTATCACATTATTATCAATTTGAAACCTTTACATGTTTCCACCAGGCATTGACTTATTTTATTTGCTTGCTTTCATGAATTGCAAGTAAAACTCCACCATGACAGGTTCCTTGTCTCTTGAATAGCAGACAATGCCTGTGTGAAGACCATGTTCAATAGCCATTTGTGGAATGAATGGATAGCTACAGCAAAGAAACTGTACTTACAAATAGCACTCTTTCAAGTGAATAATGACAGACTTGAGAAGCTTCTTGTTATGCTATCCGGAGTTGCTCACTTTGTTGAGCAACATTGCCTGCACGCTGAGAGGTGCACCTTACTTTGGAACTAGAATCAGAACTCACACCTCTAGATTCATCTAGTATTAGTCACCAAACCACAGATGCCACCATAGCTATGTTGGGGTAATTTGTGATTCTTTATGTGTCATTTAGCATACAAGGTATTAGATGTCATCGCACCATCAGTGCATTTTAGTATATTCTCCTTGCCAACCCCCACTAGCTCCTCTAATCCCTGTCTGCCACCCTGTTACCTGCTCTCCAGTCCCCTGTCACTGTAACGTGACCTCTTGTCTCCCCTCCACTATCATTTTGTGCATTTTGAAGGTCTCTGTTCTATGTTTTCAGGCTTTACCCACATTTATAACATGGAATCATCTTGTCTGGCAGGTTATGTTTAGATTACATCTTAAATTTCACATTGATCCTGAGAATGGTTGGGAAGTTTTACTTAGTTAGCTTATTTAGGGAACTGGTCATGCTTGCCCCATTTTAAGCCTTGCCATTTTTCTCTAGGTTCAGTCCTGTAATTATTTAAGTCAAGAAACTCTGTTTTTTTGTTAGTCATTCTTCAATCTTCATTTGTGTTACCATGAAAAAATATCCTGACAAAAATCAACCCAGGATAGAAAGGGTCCCTCTTAGCTTACAGTTCCCAGCCTCTGACCAACATAGCAGGGTCACTGAGGCAGCAAGAACTTAGAATGTTCTGATACATAGCATCCAAAATCAAGAGGAGTAAAAAATGAATGCATAGATAATTACTTGCTTGATTACACATAGTTCAGTTTTCACATTCTTACACAGTTCAGGACTTCCTGTCTAGGGAATGTTGCTACCCATAGTAGGCTGGGTCTTCCGACATCGATTAACTTAAGATGACCTCCCACAGACATGCCCGGTGACCAATCTAGTGTAGATAACTCTCAAGACTCTCTTCTCAGGCGGTACTAGGTTGTATTAAGTTGACATTTAAAGCCGTCATAATCATTGTTTGACAGCATGCTCTATTAATTAGCTCTCCTTATCGCTGATGTTGGGGCAGTACTTTTTACAAATGACCATAGCTCTCTTTCCCTGCCAGCATCTGTGACCTAGGTGATATGACTGTGTAGCTTCCCCAAAGAGGTGAAACTTATTTCTCCGCTTTTGAGCAGATCACATGACGTGTTTTGAGTAGTGGAAAGTTGCAAAACAAAGTTGTGAGAGTTGTGAGTCTGGGCTTCAAGATGTCTTGTAAGTTTGTGATACCTTCCTAGTTTTGGTGTGAACAAGTGTGGTATAGGACACCCCAGGGTATCCTACTGTTGGGGCATCTAGTAACCAACCAATCTGACAGTTGTTTATAGATGTAGAATTGAATGCAACCAAGACCGTAAGAATTACCCAAATGAACTCACCCTATGCAGTTTACCTGTAGCTGTAATAAAGCGCTGTGCATTAAAGACACCATGCTTTGGAATGGTTTAGTTATTGATCCTTATTAATCAAAAGTGAACCAATTCACCAAATGGCTGTGTAATGACAAGTGGCTTTCTTGACTCCTTTAGGCTCAGCTTTCCTCCCTGCCTCTTTCCCTCCCTCCCTCCCTCCCTCCCTCCCTCCC
>NC_034599.1:106325849-106327377 GCF_900095145.1 Mus pahari | reverse complement strand
CTCCCTCCCTCCCTCCCTTATGAATGACACAGGGTTTCCTCTGTTCCTCACATTTTGCCATTTTCTAAACTTTAAAACTCCATTAAAGAATAAGTTGAATCCACTTCTGTTTTGATTTGTCAGCTATGTCAAACAGTAGGATCAGAGGAACCCGCTGGAGGTAGAGAGACTGTGGAGGAAGGAAGTTGTCTTAATTGCCGCAGATTGTATTTGCTTGTAATTTGTGTGATTCTTGTCTATTCACCTTAAGTTATGTGCTTCTTAAGAGAAAGAGACAGATGGTAGATGGTTGATGATGGATAGACAGGCAGGTATGCCATACAGAAACATGGCTCCAAGTCTTGTATCTTCTGCATAACAATCACAGGTTGTATAATCAGTGACACTTTGACTATATTATAATAAGATACATTTTAACTTTGCTGGGAATTGAACCTAGGGCCTCACACTTGCTAAGACAAATCCTCTATCACTAAGCTGTACTTCCAGTCCAGATTTAACTTTGGTCCCCAGGCATTTGACAGTAGATAGTGATGTGGTAAAATCCTTGCAAGGCATTTCTGTTTTTCCTTTATTTCTCTAAAATTGGAGAGCAATATCAATGAAGACTGATAATGGCATGTTTGAATAATAATACCCATCCCATTAAATCATGTCTGATTTGAGTAATCAAATTAACCATAAATATAAATCTCCCATGAAGCCACTGAAAATGTGAGATTATCTGACATGGCATTAATTGCTTATTTTACATTTTAATTCCATTTTATGTATATTGGTGTTTTGTGTGCAAGTACATCTGTATACCACACATACCTGCAGAGGTCCAAAGAGAATAAGGGATTCCCTATAACTGAAGTTACAAATTGTTGTTAGCTGCCATGTGGGTGTTAGGAATTGCATCTGGATCCTCTAGAAGAGTATTCAGTGTTCTTAACCACTGAGCCATCTATCTGTATGCATACTTAAGTTAATTAATAACTCACTTATTAAATACATATTTACCCGTGACCTCTCATACCATACTAAGTACTGAGAGAACAATAAACAAAAATACAATGTAGTTCCGTGTGTAAATTCTTTTTTTTTTTTAAATAATAAGGAGCTGGGCATAGCCCTTTAATCCTATCAACAAGAGGGAGATATAGATATATCTTCGTGATTCCAAGGCCAGCCTAATCTTCATATCCAGGCCAGCCAGGATAACAAAGTTATATCCTGTCTCAAAGGAAAAAAAAGTGTATAGAACCCACTATTGTATGTCACAGAGCAATACACTAAAATCAAATGGATGATTAAGACATGTGTTGGCATTGAAAGAGAGATGTGTGAAGGTAAGGTCACATTAGACATCTGACTTCCAGTTGCCATTTCTTCTTGAACACTGATTTCCAGTTGCTGTTTCTTCTAGAACACTGATTTCCAGTTGCCATATTTCTTCTTGAACACTGATTGGCAGTTGCCATTTCTTCTTGAACACTGATTGGCAGTTGCCATTTCTTCTTGAACACTGATTGGCAGTTGCCAT